>NC_138385.1:7127815-7143373 GCF_054177405.1 Leptonychotes weddellii | reverse complement strand
CTGAGCCACCCAGGCGCCCTAGATATCAGATCTTTTAGGAAGCATTTTCTGACTTCTCTGAAATCGATTTAGTCCTCCAGCTTTATGCTTACATAGAACTTTGCATTTATTTGTTTTTTAGTTTATTTATCTATGTATTTATTTATTTTTGTATCAGTAATAGTAGTAGTAGCTGACATTTGTTGAATGATTGTATATGCCAGGTATTACGTTAAGCACTTAAGGATGATCTCATTTAAACATACATTTAAAAGTTGTCTTTTAGGGGCAGCTGGGTGGCTCAGTGGGTTAAGCATCTGCCTTTGGCTCAGGTCATGATCTATGTGTCCTGGGATGGAGCCCTATATCAGGCTCCTTGCTCAGCAGGGAGTCTGCTTCTCCCTTTCCCTCTGCCCCTCCTCTCCACTCATGCTCTCTCTGTCTCTCTCTCAAATAAATAAATAAAATCTTTTTTAAAAAGTTACCTTTTACAGGGTGCCTGGGTGGCTCAGCCGTTGAAGAGCTGGCTACTGATTTCAGCTGAGGTCATGATTTCAGGGTCCTGGGATCAAGCCCTGAGTCAGGCTCTGTGCTCAGCAGGCAGTCTGCTTGAGGATTCTCTCTCTCCCTCTCCCTCTGCCCCTTCCCCTCCTTGTGTGCTCTCTCTTTAAAAATAAATAAATCTTTAAAAATAAATAAAGTTGTCTTTTACTTTCGACTGTATGTACCATAAAAAGACATGGCAAATATCATAACTTTTTGTTCACCATTGTATCCCCAGTCCTAGCATAGAGCCTGGCACATAATAGGTGCTTAATATAACTTTATTGACTAGTCAAGTAGTCAAAGATGTTATTGCTACCTTTATTGTTTAATCTTAATTAAGATATTTTCATTTCTAGTCCATTGGATTCATATGCTGAGATTGCTAAATTACGACTTTGGTAAAAAATTAAGGCTAGTAACATTTTTTAAAAAAGATTTTATTTATTTGACAGAGAGAGACACAGCGAGAGAGGGAACATAGGTAGGGGGAGTGGGAGAGGGAGAAGCAGGCTTCCCGCGGAGCATGGAGCCCGATGCGGGGCTGGATCTCAGGACCCTGGGATCATGACCTGAGCCCAAGGGAGACAAAGGCAGACACTTAATGACCGAGACACCCAGGCGCCCCAAGGCTAGTTAACTTTGATAGCTCCTAAAATGCCCCTCTGCTACTGGGAATGATCTTAGAGTTCAAAGAGAGAAATAACCACGGACTAATTCACTATGCTCTGGTGGGGCCACATAATCATTTGTAAAGTAGTTGCCATTTTTAAATGATTTGAATTTTTGGTAAGTGATTTTATTTGGGATTTTAAAGTTAATTTAACTATGAGTTTCTTATGGAAAACTGATCTAAATGCATAGTGTTGTCAAATTTATTTTTCGGCATTCTGTTCATATATATATGTAGTTTCTACTTGGTTGAAATAATCTTGGTATAAAATAAAAAGGTTCTAAATCCATTTAATAACCACGTGTAAGAAATAACTATATTTCTCCTATCTGTCAGCAAAATGTTAGTCTTTTTTTTCCCAGTGACCTAGATACCCCCAAAGCCTGTGAGAGTTACTCTGAATTTATTTTGCAAAAATCAATTCCAGTTTTCCCTTGCCTGTTTCTACAGGGAATATTTTCTTTTTGCCTTCCATCTATCCACAGTAGAAACTTTAGTCAGAGATAAATAATATGACAAGCTTTCCAGATTCATCTCCTAGAACAGAAAGGGATTTTTCACATTGGTTCATTAAGTTGAGATATTCTATCCTGAGCAAAGTCCCAAGCTAGCATTTGCTAGCTGATGTTCAAAAGAGATAAAAAATAGATAGGTAGATTTATATCATCTAGTATAATATTTGCATAGAAGACCTTTTTCTCAGTAATTGAATCATAATTTGAGTTCAGTTAGTTCCAAAAGAAGAGCATAATAATCTCTGATATTTGTTTAGCATTTGGTAAGTTTTAAAGATTTTCAAATCTAGCCTCACAGTTGATCCTCAAATGAAAATAAAGGAAACCTCATTTAAAATGGAGTTGGGAAGCCCTAAAGGGGGAGCTCTCATGCACATACCAGTTCTTGCAGCCGGCAGAACCCACGGAAGGAAGATAAGAATTATCATGACAAGGAAGGACTTTTTCACATAGGAATTTTATCTCCTGCTTTTAAGAAAAAGGAAGATTACTCTGTGTCCCATCAATGATGCACTGACCATGGCTTGCAGCCAATGAGAAGTTGCCACAACTTCAAACTCTTGTTCTCCAGTGAACTTTTGTTCAAAACAAATCTCCCCAATTTCCACCTAAAACCTAATGAAAGCTGACCTTCCCTTTGTCTCTTGGACTTTCCTGTGTTTTGTCATAATTTGCATGTCTCAAATTGCAATTCCTCTGCTATTCCTGAATACACTCATTTTGCTGGTAAAATAACTGGCCATTTAATTTTTCAGGTTGACATTCATAACAACCCTGTGGGGTACGTAAGGTGAGTGTAGCCAGCATTATATTGGCTTATACAACGGTCATTACTTAACCCTTTTTCTTTTGCAGCCTTCTGCTCCAGAGATTGGAATGATAAATTCTTGGTTTTCTAGTCTCCCCTGCAAGTGAGGCTGACCTTGTGACATACTTCTAGCCAGAAAGATGAAAGAAAAGCAAAGCTAAGTAGTGTTCTGAGAAATAATTTTGATTACTGATGAAAAGACAAATGCAGCCTCTTTCCTCATCCTCTTCTCTTTTTTAAAAAAGATTTATTTATTTATTTTAGGGAGAGAAAGCGCAAGCGAGTGAGTGGGGGGGAGGGCCAGAGGGAGAGAACCTCAAGCAGATGCCCCGCTGAGGAGGGAGCCCAGTGTGGGGCTGGATCTCACGACCCATGAGATCATGACCTGAGCTGGAATCACAAGTCGGACGCTTACTGGACTGAGCCACTCAGGCACCCTTCCTTATCCTCTACCGCCTGAATCTCTTCATTCATGGTTGAGCACCTGAAACAATGTCTGCAACTGCTCATTTTTGGATTTTTGTTGTCCTGAGAGAAGATAACTTCTATCTGAGCCACTGCTATTCAAGTATTCTGCTATGTGCTAATACATGCCTTGTTAATGAAGTTAATTCATCACCACTAAATAGGTGACAAAAATGTTACTTAAATGGCATGCTCATTAACATAACAACAGTAGGGGAATGTTGCTTTAGTTTCGTGTGGATTTTAATATGCTAATACACATAAAATATTTTAAATGGAATCTTAAGCTAAGAAAATGAAAATCTTTATTCTTTTAAAAATATATCAGGGTTGGGGTGGCTGGGTGGCTCAGGTGGTTGAGCATCTATTGATTTCAGCTCAGGTTGTGATCTCAGGGTCATGGGATCAGGCCCTGCGTTGGGCTCCACGCTGGGTGTGGAACCTGCTTGGGATTCTCTCTCTCCCTCTCCCTCTGCACCTCCCCACCCCCAGCCCCTTGTACGTGCTCTCTCTCTCTCTCAAAAAAAAATAGAGCAGGGGTGGGATGCTTGCGTGGCTCAGTCAGTGAAGCATCAGACTCTTGATCTCAGCTCAGGTCTTGATCTCAGTGTTGTGAGTGGAGCCTACTTAAAAAAAAAATTATAAAAAACAGAGGAGCATGTGACTCTTGATCTCAGAGTTGTAGGTTTGAGCCCCAGTTGGGTGTAGAGACTAATTAAAAAATAATAAAAACAAAAAACAAAAAAAGTAGAGCAAATCTGGAAAAGATCTCAGTTACTACTAGACTAGATCACATTAACATTCTCTGGAACCTTCTCTGAGCTCCAACATTTCATATATATATATATGTGTATATATATATATATGCCTTAAGGATGGTAATTGTTTCAGAAAACATGGGTATAGTCCTCCATATTTAGAGTTCTTATACTCCCCAGGAGAAGAAATACTACATATTATTCCTAGCTTCACCAATAATGTGCTTACGGATTATTTCTGGTTTGGGCCATTAGAAATTCTTTTCAATGTCTTCTGGTGCATATCTACATATACTTTTCTATGGTATTTACTCAAGAGTGAAATTTCTGGGCTAGAGATTATCTATGTTTTCAGTTTTACTACATAATTCTCAACTGTTTTCCAAAGTGGCTATATTAATTTTGCACTCCCACCAACAGAGTATTAGAATTATATCCTCTTCACCACTGGATATTATCAGATTGTAAAAATTTGCCAATCTGGAATGTGGGTAATGATCTCCTATTATGGTTTTGATTTATATTTTCCTGATTACTAATAAGGTTGAGCTCCATTTCGTATGACGATTGGATATGTGGAATCCCTCTCTTTTGAAGGAACTGCAAATCGTTCCATTTTTCTGCAAAGGTGTTGTCTGTCTTCTTCTTACTGATTTGTTTCTCATGATTTTGATTCTCATTATTCATGGTATTTGTGTTGTATAACTACTGTCATGAACAGTGAATTAGCCAATGCTGAACCATGCTCTTAGGAAAAATAGAGGATTAAGTTCCTGTGAGTCGCTGGTCACGTTTTCATCAACTGAAACACCATTTGTGTTATAGGTTCATTTGCCAATGTCCTTGTAAACCAGCCAGACTCATCAGCATTGGAAATCTGCTCTTTCAATTACCCTTTCCCTGTATAACCCTTAACATACATTTTAAAATTCCTCTGTAACCTCCCCATCTGCCTCACCTATGAGTCTAGCTTTTTTCACACCATGTTGCCTTTTGAAACTTGCAAGCCAGCCAGCCAGGATTAGTCAAGAAGAGTTTAATATTTTCCTGACCCTGGGCAACGTGAATGTACATTTCTTTGGTGTTTAGTCTCACAACTGTCCTCTATGCTTTCATTAACTTGTTGTCATCTCATCAGTCCACAAATGTAGCCACTTTTCCATCTCTTCCATAGCTTCATCACGCACTGTAGCCATTACTTTATCACTTTCCAGAGCTGCCTCATGGAAAGATTGACGAATTTCCTCTTTCTCTTTCTGAATATACCTGTGGAACTGTATAAAACTTCTGGACATGAGGGATTCCATTTTGAGAAAAGCTCCATTTTCCTTCCTAAAACAAATGGCTAATGAACTCTTGAACAAGCAAAAAGACTCTTGACTGGGCCAGAAGCAGCAATTGTTCCTGAAGTCTGCTTATGGACTTTCTGAAGACAGAATAGTTGATCAGGGTGTCACCAGCAGCTTAGCCTGTTAGTGCCAATGACAATATATTTTTTGTCTCCTATCCTAGTCATGTAATTGCCTCCCTCCTTTCTCTTCTTCATAAATACCTCTTGCTTTTACCCCACAGGTAGGATACTTTTCTGGCTACTGCTGGAATTGTGCTCCCCAAATTGCAATTCTTTGATCCCAAGTAAAGACTTGTTTTCCTCTCATTGTTGCTCTTACTTTTAGACATTCCATATTGTTTCATTAACCTTGAACTCATGGCCAACAACACTCATGCCTGAACAAAGCTTATTAAGACTCATATTTTCTCTGTGATGGACTTCACAGCCTTCTCAGGAACACTAGACATCACTTCAACGCTGCTGGAGGCCATATTAAACAGCAAAATCACCAAAAACAAGCAAAAAAAATTGAAAAATGTGGCACTCAACAGACCTCGAAAAGAGTACTTGTTTATGGTATGAGAGCTGAGACAAGAAGGTAGAGCATTGCCTTGTTCAGTGTCACCTGGCAATGTATGTATTGAGTGATTCAAATCCGCTGCTCTTCCCATGATCATGAATGTCCACAAAGTACTGCAAGTATTGATTTGGGGATTAGAAATACATTTTAGTGAGCAGACAGATTCGCAAATACAGAACAGGGGCTGTGTATGTTGATGTACAAGTATACTTTGTTTTATTGTGCTTTGCTTTATTGCACTTCAAAGATAATTGCATTTTTTTTAGATTTTATTTATTTATTTGAGAGAGAGCACGCTGGAGAGAGAGAGAGAGAGACAGCGCAAGCATGTGCAAGCCCAGGAGCAGGGGGGAGGGGCAAAGAGAGAGGGAGAAGCTGACTCTCAGCTGAGCAGGGAGCCCGTGTCCATCCCACGACCCTGGGATCATGGCCTGAGCCGAAATCAAGAGTTGGACACTTCACTGACTGAGCCACCCAGGTGCCCCTAAAGATTTTATTTTTAAGTAATCTCTACACCCAACGTGGGGATCAAATCTACAACCCTGAGATCAAGAGTCCCATGTTCCACTGACTGCACCAGCCAGGCGCCCCAGCATTTTTTAGTAATAAAGTATTTTTAAATTAAGGTATGTACCTCTTAAAGACACAGTGTTATTTCATACTTAGTAGACTACAGTGTAGTGTAAATATAACTTTTTAAAAAGTTTATTTATTTATATTTACATCATCGCTACACCCAATGTGGGGTTTGAACTCATGAACCTGAGATCAAGAGCAGAATGCTCTTCTGACTGAGCCAGTCTGGTGCCCCCAAACATAACTTTTATATGCATTGGGAAACCAAAAAATTCGCTTGATCCACTTGACTGTGATATTTGCTTTATTGTGGTAGTCTGGAACCGAATCCACAGTATCTCCAAGGTATGCCTGGATGTGTGTGCAAAGAAGTCAGGGTTAAGTTTAACTTTTTTTCATTTTTTCCCTGTGGATACTAAGTGTCTCAGCACCATTAGAAAAAAATTAACCTTTCCCCCACTCTGCAGGGCTATTTTTGTCATAAATCAAATATATATTTATGCAAGGCTCTATGTGATATTGTAATTTATAATGAATATATTTGATCTCCCTCTCATCTCTGGCACAGAGCTCCTAAAACCCTGGGAATTTCCTAAGTGCTGAGAACCATAAAGGTGTCTTGTTATGTTAATGAGGTCACTTTTGGAAAGCCCCTGGGTAACCTAAAGATGGGGGCTGGTTGCTAGAGGAACCAACTGAGATTAGAGGGTAGGAACTTTCAGCCCACCCCCTGACTCGGGGGAGGGGAGCGGGGGAAGTTGAACCAGCCAATGACGTAATCATCCCTCTGTTTCGAAGCCTCCATCAAACCCAAAAGGAGGGGTTTGGGAGGGTTTCTGGGTTGGTGAACACGGGGAGATTTGGGGAGAATGGCGGCCTGGAGAGGGCAGGGAAGCTGTGTGCCCTTTCTCCAGACCTCGCCCTGCCTCACTCTTCCGCCTGGCTTTTCCTGAGTTACATCCTTTTACAATCAACCACTGATCTGGTAAGGAAAATGTTTCTCTAAGTTCTGTGAGCTGCTCTAGCAAATTAATTGAACCTGAGGAAGGGTTGGTGGGAACCTCTGATTTATACTAGATCTTAACCAAAAGGCCGAGAAGCGATTTATAGCCGCTTAGTTCCAAGCACATGGGCTTGCGAATGGCGTCTGAAGTCGGGGGTGGGAGTGGGACAGGCTTGTAGGACTGAGCCCTTAACTCGTGAGGGTCTGACGCTCTCTCCGGGTTGATAGTGTCAGAATTGGGTTGAATTGTAGGACTCCCAGCTGGAGTCCCGAGAATTACTTGTTGATGTGGGAATCCCCACTCCGCACACATTGGAAATTGGTGACCTGAACCTTTATACTCTATTTCTACCTTCTCTTCTCAGTTCTGTCCATTTTACTATCCCTACACTAATATCTCACTGCCTTAATTACTATAATTCTATAATTATTTTTGATATCTGGTAGTCCAAGTCCTTACACTTCAGCTTTTTCAAAAGTGCCTCATTTTTGCCTCTTTGTGTTTCTATGTATATTTTAGAATCATTTTGTCAATTGCCACAAAAATCTGTGTAGATCCACTGATTAGGTTTTCACTCAATTCATAGATCAATTTAAGGGTAATTGACATTTTACAAATATTAAGTTTTCCAGACCATAATACTGAACATTGACTTAGGTCTTCTTTAATTTCTCTCAATGATGTATTCTGCACAGAGGTCTTCACCTGTTTTGTTATGTTTAATTTTAGATAATTGATATACATTTTTTCATTATATATATATTTTAATGTAAGTTCAATGCCCATCTTGGGGCTTGAACTGTGACCCCGAGAACAAGAGTCACATGCTCCACCAACTGAGCCAGCCAGACACACTGATAATTGATATTTTTTATGGCCCCATAGACGTTATCTTTTTAAATATCATTTTTTATTTCCTGATGGCAAATATAAATTCCATTCTCTTATGTTTTTATTATGGAGAACTTGCTAAACTTACTTATTCTGATAATTTATTTCTATATTATTTTGTATTTTATGTGCATAATCATATAATATATGTATAATGTCATCTTTTCCTTTCTTTCTAATGAATAAAACTTAACCATGCCGGTTAGGACCTCAGTACAAATGATCAGTTGAAGTGGTGGTAGTGGACATCTTTGGGTTGTTCCAGATTTCAATGGAAATTGCTCAGTGTGTCACCATAAAGTGTGTTTTGTAGCTGTCAGCTTTCAATTAAAGGAAGTTCTTTTATAGGTATTTAGCTAAGTGTTTTTATTATGAATGTGTTATTAATTTTATCAAATAATTTTATTCCACCTATTTTAACAATCATATGATTTTCCTTTTTTAATATGGTAATCTGGATACATTACACCAAGTAAAATTTTAAAGTGAAACAAAACCACCATTTGTGAAGTACCTCCACAATGTAATGATGCATCATCTTTTTGTGTGTGGGTGATATTTTGTGAGGTCTTTTACTTGTATACTTTTGAATGAGATGCAAGCGTAATTTTCCTCTCTTATACAACTCTTGTTAAGAGTCTGTTAACAAGGTGTTAGACTCATTGAATGAGTTGCAAATTGTACCTTCTTATTCTGTTATTAGGAATAATAGTTTGTGTAATGCTGGAATTATTGTTTTCTTGAATGGTTGGTAGAACTACCAGTGAAGTTCTTTGCACCTGCAGCTTTCAATGTAGGAAGATTATTATTATTCCTAATGCAAGTTATTTAATAATTATAGAACTATTCAGTTTTTTTTAAATTTTTTTTAAAGGTTTTATTTATTTATTTAATTGACACACACACACACACACACAGAGACAGCGTGAGAAGGAACACAAGCAGGGGAAGTGGGAGAGGGAGAAGCAGGCTTCCCGCCAAGCAGGGAGCCTGATGTGGGGCTCGATCCCAGGACCCTGGGATCATGACCTGAGCTGAAGGCAGTTACTTAACCAACTGAGCCACCCAGGTGCCCCAGAACTATTCAGTTTTAAAGATTTTATTTATTTATTTATTTATTTAAGAGAGGGAGGGAGAGAGAGAGAGAGAAAGAGGAAGAGCACAGAGGGAGAGTGAGAGGGAGAAACAGACTCCCGGCTGAGCAGAGAGCCCTATGCGGGGCTCCATCCCAGGACCCTGAGATCATGACCCAAGCCAAAGGCAGACGCTTAACTGACTGAGCCACCCAGGTGTCCCTAGATTTCTTTGATTTTTCTCTACTTCCCTATTTTCAATTTCATTGATTTCTTCTCTAATATTTTCTATTTCTATTTTCATGCTATTTTTAGACTTATATGTTCTTTTTTTCCCTTTAGTTTCCTAGGATGGAACTTTAAAGTAAAGATAATAGATGTTTGTTCATTTTTTTTAAGATTTTATTTTTATTTATTTGTGAGAAAGAGAGACTGAGAGAGAGAGAGAGAAGGAGCGCACAAGCAGGGGGAGTAGCAGAGGGAGAGGGAGAAACAGGTTCCCCGCTGAGCAGGGAGCCCATGCGGGACTCGATCCCGGGACCCTATCCCGGGACCCTAGGATCATACCTGAGCAGAAGGCAGACTCTTAACCAACTGAGCCACCCAGGCATCCCTATCTTTGTTCATTTCTAATATATGTATTTTATGTTATATAAATTTTCTTTCTTTTTTTTTTTTAAAGATTTTTATTTATTTATTTGAGACAGAGAGAATGAGAGAGAGAGAGCACATGAGAGGGGGGAGGGTCAGAGGGAGAAGCAGGCTCCCTGCCGAGCAGGGAGCCCGATGCGGGACTCGATCCAGGGACTCCAGGATCATGACCTGAGCCGAAAGCAGTCGCTTAACCAACTGAGCCACCCAGGCGCCCTAAATTTTCTTTTTTTTTAAAGATTTTATTTATTTATTTGACAGAGAGAGACACAGCGAGAGAGGGAACACAAGCAGGGGGAGTGGGAGAGGGAGAGGCAGGCTTCCCGCAGAGCAGGGAGCCCGATGCGGGGCTCGATTCCAGGATCCTGGGATCACGACCTGAGCCCAAGGCAGACGCTTAACGACTGAGCCACCCAGGCGCCCCTATATAAATTTTCTTCTAAACTCTACTTTCTATGCATGTCACAAAATTTGATCCGTTGTATTTTTATATTCATTAGGTTCAAAATATTTTTTAAAAATCTCTTAAGACCTCTTCTTTGTTCATTGTGTTATTTCAAAATGTGCCTTTTAATTTGCAAATATTTGGAAACTTTAGAGCTCTCTTCCTGTTACAGATTTCTAATTTGATTGCTTTGTGGTATGAAAACATGTGTTGTATGGCTTCTTTTATTAGGATTGGTTTCCGGAGATTTACCTTGTTCCTTTGTTTAGAATATCTTTGATTGTTCATTTTCCTTGACTCTCTGTGTTGGCGTCTGTGCATGAGACAAAGCAGGCACTTCTCCCAGTCTTCACTGACTGGCCACATTAGGCACAAGATTCCCATCAGTCAACCTGTCACAGGTTCCGGGGGGCCTCTAATAACTCTTTCCTTCTCCAAGGGGAAACCAAGAGTTGGGATTTTCCAACTGCTCACTCTGCTGAGCAGAGGAAGGCTCAATGGCATTTACCAGCCCAAGCCACAGCCTCTCTCCCCTGGGTGGGTAGAAAATGCAGATCCTGTTTGAACTCCAGGACTGGTAAGACAGACGCTAGTTCTTTGGGCATCCCTGGAGAAGGGAGGAAGCTGGACGCACGGATCAACTCTTTCCTTCCCCAGAGGGAAGCTGAAAGCTGTTTTGTTTGTTTTTTTTAATCCTCTCACTCTGCTGAGCAGAGGGAAGGATCTATGGTTTCTACCAGCCCAACCCATTGCCTCAGTTCTCCCCGTGGTAGCTAGACTATGCTGGTTGTTTTAGAACTGCAGGATGTGGGGGCACCTGGGATCTTGGGGGGCGGATCTGGTCAGTGGTCTCAGCCAAGTCAGTGGGGGTGGGGTTGGTTGATTGAGCCCTGCCTCTGGCTCAGTGCTCAGCGAGGAGTCACTTGGCCCTCTCTCTCCCCCTCAGCTCATCCCTCCCTCCCCCTCCCACCCCTGTTCTCTTTCTCAAATAAATAAATAAAATCTTAAAAAAAAAAAAGAACTGCAGGATGTGTTAGAACTGCAGGACTAGCAAGACAAATCAGTCCTTTCTAGGGAGCCCCCTTGAAGAGGGTTGGGCTGCTGGATGTGTGAACCAACTCCCTCCCTCCCCTGGGTGAAGCTGGGAGCTAAGGGATCTCTTTCTGTTGGTATGGTGCTGGGACTGAGTCAGGGACTCCAGTGAGAGAGTGTTCCAAATCTTCCTACTGGCTTCAGTGAGTCTCATTCTGCCTTCTCCTGAGTGCAGGAGACTTTCAGTTAGTATCTAGATTTCTTGCAAAGGGAATTTGTCTGTGAATTATGGTGGAATTGATATGTTTGTGGACTTCCTACTTCAATATCTTGCTGATGTCACTTCATATGATTTTTTAAAAAGGGGATAGGGTGTGTTTTATGGCCCCAAATGTAGTTTATCTTGGTGAATTGTATGGGTAACTTGAGAAAAAGATGGATTCTCTTATTGTTGAATGGATTATTTTATAAATCTCAGTTAGATCATGTTGATTGATGGTGCTGTTTATGTCGTTTACACCCTACTGATTTTCTGCCTGGTTGATCTATCAATCGCTAATATAGGAGTTTTGAAGTAACCAAGAATTCACAGTTGCCCATTTCTTACTCTTTGCTTTGTCTTGACCAAAATTTAGTCAGGCTTCTCTCCT
Source organism: Leptonychotes weddellii (assembly GCF_054177405.1). Lineage (NCBI taxonomy): Eukaryota > Metazoa > Chordata > Mammalia > Carnivora > Phocidae > Leptonychotes > Leptonychotes weddellii. The sequence goes on along the minus strand of NC_138385.1, from coordinate 7,131,397 downwards.
CCCTAGGGCCCCTGAACTTTGCTTGTCCCCAAGCTTGAGCAGGCACTAAAATGCAGAACATCTCCTCTTATCAGTTTATTTTGAGAATTGGCTGACCACAGTGAGACACTTTTCTTGTCAATCTTGCTAGATATTCCTTCTCATTTGTCCAACTTCCCCTTAGATACTGCTTACATTTTTGTTTGATTTTGAGATGCTTGCAGCTTTCTGAAATAGGGGTAGATGTCCCTATTGCAATAGTCTTTCTTCTGAATAAAGTCTCTCCTTATCTAAGTCCAGATTTGTTTTTATTTGACAGGAGTATCCAACTCCAATACATGATTTGTTTATTTCTTCTTACATTTTTATCAGTTTTTTTTCATGTATTTTGACAATCTTGTTAGCAATATACACATTTAGGATCAATTATGTCTTTCTAGAGAACTTAACTCTTTACCACTACGTAATGTCCCTTGTGATGATTAATTTTAAGTGTCAATTTGGCTAGGCCATAGTACCTCAGTATTTGGTCAAACACAGTCTAAATGTCCCTGTGAAGGTATTTTTTAGGTATGATCAGCATTTAAAACAGCAGACTTGGGGCGCCTGGGTGACTCAGTCAGTTAAGCGTCTGCCTTCTGCTCAGGTCATGATCCCAGGGTCCTGGGATCTAGCTCTGAATGGGCTCCCTGCTCAGTGGGGAGCCTGCTTCTCCCTCTCCTGCTCCTCCTGCTTGTGCTCTCTCTCTCTTTCTCTGTCACATAAATAAAATAAAAAAAATTAAAAAGCAGACTTTGAGTAAAGCAGGTTATGTCCCATAACATGGGTGGGCCTTATTCAACCAGTTGAAGACCTTAGGACAAAAATAAGAGAGGTCTCCTGTGATCATTAATTTTATATGTCAACTTGACTGGACTGAGGTATACCCAGATAGCTGCTAAAATGTTACTTCTGGGTGTGTGTGTGAAGGTGTTTCTGGAAAAGATTACCATTTGAATTGGTAGACTGAGCTAAGAAGATCTCCCTTCCCACTGGAGGTGGGCATCATCCAATCTGTTGACGGCTGGAATAGAACAAAAAGGTAGAGGAATGGCAAATTTGCTCTCTTTGTTTAAGCTGAGACATCCATCTTTTCCTGCTCTTGAACATTGGTGCTTTCAGTTCTCAGGATTTTGGACTTGGATTTACACCATTGGCTTCTCTGGTTCTCAGGCATTTGGACTTGGATTGAATTATACTACCAGCTTTCCTGGTTGTGCAGCTTACAGATAACAGATCAGGGCGCTGCTGGGCCTCCATAACTACGTGAGCATATTCCTATAATAAATTTCTTCTATCTATCTATCCATCCTATTCTGTTGGTTCTATTTTTACTAAGGTGGTTCTAGAGGAACAGAATTTTAGGGATGACCTTTCTGAATTGGTTCTGTTGTTTCTGGAGTTGATTCTCTAATCTTACTAGATTTAAAGACACTAGTAACTCTATTTCCAGTAGTAAAGAGAGCACTGGTAGTCACCCCATGAATTGTTTATAGAGATAAGCAAAATATCTGCATTGAATACTCCTGATTAACCACTTATAAAAAGCATCTTGTCTGTTACCATTCAGGTGTTCTCGTCAGTTTATGGCTCCAGTGGCTTCTGCTACAGGTTAGCAGTACTTTGTTATGATTAACTGTATTTGCCGGTCTTTACAGATTTTGGGGTGGAGGTTTGCCCTGATACCTCAGTACTCTGAAGGATTGAAGCAAAGTCATTGATTTTCAATTGGTTCAGCCTTTTTCTTTTTCTAAGAATGGAAATGGTGGGGCGCCTGGAGTCAATGGAACATGTGACTCTTGATCTCGGGGTTGTAGGTTTGAACCCCATGTTGGGTGCAGAGATTACTTAGAAATAAAATCTTAAAAAAAAGAATGGAAATGACAACTTTTAAGTCCTTTTCACATCAGTGCTGAAATCAGAAATCTATCAACTTTATTATTTATGTCAGAGGACCAACTTTTGGGTTTTTGGGGGCCCTTGTTACTGTGTATTTGTTTGCTATTTTTTTAAAGAATTTATTTATATATTTGAGAGAGAAAGTGAGAGAGAGAGAGCACAAGCAGGGGGAGAGGCAGAGGGAGAGGAAGAAGCAGACTTCCTGCTGAGCAGGGAGCCTGACAGGGGGCTCAATCCCCGGGACTCCAAGGTCATGACCCAACTCCAAGGTCATGACCCAAGCCAGAGGCAGACGCTTAACCAACTGAGGCACAGGTGCCCCTGTTTGCTATTTTTTTTTAAAAAGATTTTATTTTTAAGTAATCTCTGCACCCAACATGGGGCTCAGACCTACAACCCTGAGATCAAGAGTCACACACTCCACCAACTGAGCCAACCAGCCGTGCTTGTTTGCTATTTTATTAATTTGGCTTTCATCTTTAATATTATCTTCCATTTATACTTTTGGGGTTTATTTTTCCATTTCTTTTCTAAACTTATTAAGTAGATGATTAGTGCATTAGTTTTCATCCTTTATTCTTTTCTAACATATGCATTTAAGGCATAAGTTTCCTGCTAAGCATGGCTTTGTCTTCATCCCACATATTTAGATACAGTATTTGTATTAATTTATACTTCAAGATAGTTCTAATTTCTATTAAGACTTGTTTACCCAAAGATTTTTAAAATGTACTTTTTATTTTCTAAAGACATGAGAATTTTCATTTTACCTTTTTGAAATTGATTTCTTTTTTTTTATTCTTATGTTAATCCCCATACATTACGTCATTAGTTTTAGATGAAGTGTTCCATGATTCATTGTTTGTGCATAACACCCAGTGCTCCATGCAGAATGTGCCCTCCTCAATACCCACCAGGCTAACCCATCCTCCCACCCCCCTCCTGAAATTGATTTCTGACATAACTTTGTGATCACAGAGAATATTCCATAATTGAAATCATTTGATTTTTACTGAGGCTAGCTTTGTGGCCAAAGATACAGTCCATGTTTGCAAATGTTCAGTGTGCAGTTATTAGAATTTGTATTCTTCAATAATATGCAGCAGTTATGATATTTAAATTGCTAATGGCTTAATTCTAATGGTTGGTACCTTTACTAATGTTTTATCTGCTTGACTAATCCATTACCGAGACCAGTACTTTCTGTTTGCAAATTTTTTAATTTCTCATTATAATTGTACTAATTAACCTTTTATATATTGTGGTCCTATTCTTAGCACAAACAAAATGACAGACAGCTATTATATATTCCTGATGGATTAAGCCTTTTATCATTATGAAGTTAAAATCTTTATCTCTACTAATTCATATTGCTGTAAATTTTATTTTATCTCATGTCAATATAGTCATGCCAGTTGCAATTGCAAAGGTACTTATGTGCTTTTACATCTTTGGAGTCAAGGTTCCATAGGAAGGAGAGTGCAGTAAGAAGAAAATGATGGCCATGATGACAGTGATCAAGTTGGTGAATGCTGGACTGGAAGTGAGAGCTGATTACATGTCTTTCATTGCTATACCTTTGCTTCATCCTGGGATCAGAGTACAACGGTCTAATGGAATTCATCAGTTCAAGTGAGAAGCCTTCATTAAGAATAGACTAATTTT
>NC_138385.1:7095100-7127315 GCF_054177405.1 Leptonychotes weddellii | reverse complement strand
CTTTTTAAATGTCAAACGGTTTAATCTTTATAGTTAAAAAGAAAAACCTGTTTGGTTGGATACACATCAGTGCAAGGGACAAGACACCTCAGGAGTTCACCCTGGACAGAAAGTGTGGACCATGTGCCTCAGTTTCTCTATCTTTGAACTGACCTTCAAATGGTGTCTTTCCATTTAGAGTTCAGAAGACCTGGGAAACCTAATTGAATCTAAAACATGGGTAAAACAGGAAGCTCTTCTCATCAGGACGGGTGTGGGGGTAAGGAAAAATGTAGGGGCAAATTACATTCTAATGATTTCTGATTTGTCCTATGTTAGGTTCTACATTGTCACTGATAACATGACAAAATTAAAATAGAGGTAAAATATGCTAACTATATACAGACAAAAAGCTGTTGTGCTTAGAATGATGTTTATTGAAATATAATTGACACACAACAAACTTTTAATAGCACAATTTTCTTTTCTCCCTCAGAATACCTCAATACCTAGCATTGTTTCCCGGAAAAGATTCCCCAAATAGCCTTTATGGAATAAAAGTTTGTTCTTTCAAGTTGTCAGGCCATGGGGTTAAAAAAAAAATCCCAATGCTTTTTTTCTCTTTCCTTGATGTGTACAATTGAAGGTATTTCTTATTGCAAACTAATATTTCCATTTATCATGTGGCATTAAAGCATTTTTCATATTTGGCATAGTAATAAAGGATCATACTCCTTAGCCTTAGGCATCTGAGAGGGAAAAAACCTGAAGATGTTGAGCATTGTAGAAAATGTCTGAAAATTCGGAATGCTTATATAAAGTTCCTGATGATTAGTGATGTTGAGCATCTTTTCATTGGTCTGTTGGCTATCTGGCTGTCTTCTTTGGACAAATGTCTGTTCATGACCTCTGCCCATTTTTAATTGGAATATTTGCTTTTAGGAGTTGAGTTGTATCAGTTCTTTATATATTTTTGAATACTAACCCTTTATTGTATATGTCATTTGCAAATATCTTCTCCCATTCAGTAGGTTGCCTTTTAATTTTGTTGATTGTTTCCTTCAATGTGTAGAAGCTTTTAATTTTGATGTAGTCCCAACAGTTTATTTATTTTTGTTTTTAAAGATTTTATTTATGAGAGAGAGAGTGAGAACAAGAACAGGAGGAGGGGCAGAGGGAGAGGGTGAGAATCCCAAGCCGGCTTCATGCCAGATGTGGGGCTCGGTCCATGACCCTGATATCATGATCTGAGCCAAAGCCAAGAGTTAGATGCTCAACTGGCTGAGCCACCCAGGCAACCCCCAATAGTTTATTTTTGCTTTTGTTTCCCTTGCCTCAGGAGACATACCTAGAAGGAAGTTGCCATAGCCAATGTCAGAGAAATTACTGCCTGTGCTCTCTTCCTGAATTTTTATGGTTTCAGATTTCACATTTAAGCCTTTAATCCATTTTGAATTTCTTTTTGTGTATGGTGAAAGAAGGTGGCCCAGTGTCATTCTTTTGCATGTAGCTGTCCAGTTCTCCCAACACGATTTGTTAAAGAGACAATCTTTTTCCTGTTTGATATTCTTTCCTGCTTTGTTGAAGGTTAATTGCCCATATAATTGTGGGTTTATTTCTGGGTTTTTTATTCTGTTCTATTGATCTATGTGTCTATATTCTTGTACCAGTACCATACTGTTATGATTACAACAGCTTTGTAATATAACTTGAAGTCTGGGATTGTGATACCTCCAGCTTTGCTTTGCTTTTTCAAAATTGTTTTGGCTATTTGGGGTCTTTTGTGGTTCCATACAAATTTTTAGGATTTTTTTTGTTCTAATTTTGTGAAAAATGCTCTTGGTATTTTTTTTTTTTTTTTAAGATTTTATTTATTTATTTGAGAGAGAGAGAGTGAGAGAGAGCGCGCAAGAGGGGGTAGGGTCAGAGGGAGAAGCAGACTCCCTGCCGAGCAGGGAGCCCGATGCGGGACTCGATCCCGGGACTCCGGGATCATGACCCGAGCCGAAGGCAGCCGCTCAACCAACTGAGCCACCCAGGCGCCCCTCTTGGTATTTTGATAGGGATTGCATTAAAGATGTAGATTGCTTTTGGTAGTACAGACATTTTAACAGTATTTGTTCTTCTAATCCATGAACATAGAATGCCTTTTCATTTCTTTGAGTCATCTTCAATTTCTTTCATCAGTGTTTTTTTAATATAGTTTTTCTTTTTTTAAGTGATCTCTACACCCAACGTGGGGCTCAAACTTACAACTTCAAGATCAAGAGTCGCACACTCTACTGACTGAACAAGCCAGATGTCCCTCTTTCATCAGTGTTTTATAGTTTTCAGAGTACAAGTCTTTCACCTCTTTGGGTAGGTTTATTCCTGGGTATCTTATTATTTTTGGTGCAATTGTAAATGAGATAGTTTTAATTTATCTTCTGCTTCATTATTAGTGTATAGAAATGCCACAGATTTCTGCACATTGATTTTGTATCCTGTGACTTTACTCAATTTATCAGTTCTAGTAGTTTTTTGGTGGAGTCTTTAGAGTTTTCTATATATAATATCATGTCCTCTGCAAATAGTGACAATTTTACTTCTTTACCATTTTGGATGCCTTTCATTTCTTTTTCTTATGTAATTGCTGTGACTAGGCCTTCTAGTACTATGTTGAATAAAAATGGTGAACATGAACATCCTTGTCTTGTTCCTGACCTTAGGGGGAAAGCTCTCAGTTTTCCCCATTGAGTATCCTTTCCTTTGTATGGGAAAATTTCCTATGGAATAAAATTTTTCTTTGTATAGGAAATACCGGCGCCACAAACCCAACATTGAGTAGACTGCTTTCTTGCTAAGAAGCTTGGGGTGGAGCAGTGTCCTTCCGAGTGTGAGGAGTGGGAGTGGTCCACCTCCACAGGCAGGCAATAAAGGGGAGCATTGTCTGTAGAGAATTTTAAAGCAAGAATAAAATTGAGTAAATGTCAGGCTTTTTATTTTTATTTTTATTTTTATTTTTTTTAAAGATTTTATTTATTTATTTGACAGAGAGAGACACAGCGAGAGAGGGAACACAAGCAGGGGGAGTGGGAGAGGGAGAAGCAGGCTTCCCGCGGACAGGGAGCCCGATGCGGGGCTCGATCCCAGGACCCTGAGATCATGACCTGAGCCGAAGGCAGGCGCTTAACGACTGAGCCACCCAGGCGCCCCATTGTCAGGCTTTTTTAAAAAATTATCACCATGCTACAGCATTTCTAAATAATGCCAGTGAGAAAATAATCTCCTGTTCCCCAAAATCTTTTCCAAAGTTGTTTTGTGTTTCTCATAGAAAATACTATTTTATTCAACAGCTTTATTAAGATAATTGGCATGCAAGAAACTGCACAAAGTATACAGTTTCATTATTTTTGACCTACATATTCACTGGTGAAACCATCACCCAAATCCAAATAACGAACATATCTGGGTCCTCCAGAGAACAACACAAATGTGTTTCATAAGCCTAGGTGCCAATGGGAACAGATCAAAGAGTTTCAGGGAAACTCCAGTATATTCTAGAGCCAGACCTAAGCTGTAGGCATGCCTGAAGATGTGTTGCTACTCTGACATCTCGAATTTCTGTACAAACATTGCATGCGTGCATGGTGCCCCACACATCCAACACTGCTGTTCCTAATCATGTTTCCGTCTTCCAAGATCATTTGACATAGCTTGAATGCATAGATAGCTTTATTTTTTATTAAGACACATAAATATTTGAGCCTTGTATTTCTTACATACCTTCTTGTAAGCACTAGAATTTTATGTTTTAGTCAGGTTTTGCTTTGAAATTTTGCTTTCATATGAACACTCAGCTGAAAAATACTTCATTAGTTAACTATTAACAAAAAACTGATTTGTAGTTTTTTTTTTTTTAAAGATTTTATTTATTTATATGACAGAGAGAGACAGCGAGAACAGGAACACAAGCAGGGGGAGTGGGAGAGGGAGAAGCAGGCTTCCCGCTGAGCAGGGAGCCCGATGTGGGACTCGATCCCAGGACCCTGGGATCATGACCTGAGCCAAAGGCAGACGCTTAACAACTGAGCCACCCAGGCGCCCCTGATTTGTAGTTTTATTTTTTATTTATTTTTGAAGATTTTATTTATTTATTTGAGAGAGAAAGCAAGAGAGCACAAGCAGGGGGAGTGGCAGAGGGAAAGAGGAAAGCAGGTTCCCTGCTGAGCTGGGAGCCCGATGCAGGGCTCCATCCCAGGACCCTGGGATCATGACCTGAGCTGAAGGCAGACGCTCAACCGACTGAGCCACCCAGGCGTCCCTTGTTTGTAGTTTTAACTCTCAAAGTTCTCTTCATAACTGCCTTGACATTTTGGTTCTATTAATTTTATTTTGATTTTTTGGGTTTGTTTTCATTTTTCTTTTAAGACCATTAAATTTGAATTTGCTTTGCTCAGGGGAAAAAGTAAACACTTCTTCAGTTTATTCATGCCTCTTGGTAATACTTCGCTCCCCCCTTTCTCTGCAATTCCATCTATAAGCAGCCACTATTCTGCTTGAGGTCACCATTTCATAGTTCTCATTTAATATAATTTTATTTAGGGGCGCCTGGGTGGCTCAGTCCTTAAGCATCTGCCTTTGGCTCAGGTCATGATTCCAGGTCCTGGGATCGAGCCCCGCATCGGGCTCCCTGCTCAACGGGAAGTCTGCTTCTCTCCCTCCCACTCCCCCTGCTTGTGTTCCCTCTCTCACTGTCTCTCTGTCAAATAAATAAATAAAATCTTTAAAAATATATATGTATAATTTTATTTAAATGGAATCATACAATGTTCACTATTTTTGTCTGGCTTTCTTCACTCGACATAATTATTTTGAAATTCTTTCACATTGAGTGTATCAATAGTTCATTACTTTTTGTTGTTGTTGAAGTAGAACTGACATACAATGTTACATTAGTTTCAGGTGTGCAACTAGTGATTCAACTTCTCTATAGGTTATGCTATGCTCACCACAGTGTAGCTACGATTTGTAGCCATATAATGCTATTACAATACCACTGTTTTCCCCACGCTATACCTTTCATCCCTGTGACTTAATTCTTTTTAACTGCTGAGAAGAATTCCACTGTAGGGATATTAACAACCTGTTAATGAATATTTGCTTTGTTTCCACTTTTTTTTTTTTAAGATTTTATTTATTTGACAGAGAGACAGTGAGAGAGGGAACACAAGCAGGGGGAGTGGGAGGGAGAGAAGCAGACTTCCCGCAGAGCAGGGAGCCCGATGCGGGGCTCGATCCCAGGACTCTGGGACCATGACCTGAGCCGAAGGCAGATGCTTAACGACTGAGCCACCCAGGCGCCCCTGCTTCCACTTTTTGACCAAAAAAATATAAAAGATAAAAATATGGAATGTTTGGCTATCCTAAATAATGAGTGCTAATAGGCCTGGGATTTTTTTTTTGGAGTTTGAAAATGTCCTGGAGTTAAACAGTGGTGATGATGGCACCACCTTGTGAACTTACTAAAACCCACACGATTGTACCTTGTAAAAGGACAAATTCTATGGTGTGTGAATTATATGTCAGTGGGAAAATGCATATTCTTTGAATTATTTTACTTCCAGATGTTTTTTTAAGGAGATAATTGTACACACGTCCAAAAATTATGTGCAGGGATGGTCAGGACAGTATTTTCTTCAATATTGAAAAATTTGTAGTAAAGAATCGGGACTGGATGAATATAATCCCTGCATATCTATCTGCAATGTGGTTGTATACGGCACTAAAAAAAGAAATGTAGATGCTAAATTTAGTTGCCATGGATTGATCACTTGTTATGTGCCAGGAATTGTGCTTTGTGATTTACAGATATTACTTCAGTTAATCGTTACCCCCAATGTGGGACTCGAACTCACAACCCTGAGATCAAGAATTGTATGCCCTACTGACTGAGCCAGCCAGGCGCTCCTCTTATAACTCTTTTAAAGGCACTAGTCTCATTCATGAGGGCTCTACCCTCATACTAATTACCTCCCAAAGGCCTTACCTCCTAATATCATAACATCAGGGTAGAGGGTTTCAACATATGAATTTGGGGAAAACACATTTACTCTGTAACATTCCGCCTGTAGCCCCTCTAAATTCCTGTCCTTCTGGCATGCAAAATATGTTCATTCAATCCCCTGACCCCAAAAGTCTTAACTCATTCCAGTATCAATTCTAAAGCCTAAAGTTCAAAGTCTCATCTAAATGTCACCTACATCATATATGGGTGAAATCCAAGTTAGGATTCACCCTGAGACAAAATCCCTCTCCAGCTGCGACTATGTGAAGCCAAATAATTTATAGTCTTCCAGAATACGATAGTGGGACAGGCATGAGACAGACAGTCCAGTTCCAAAAAGGAGACTTAGGAAAGCAAGAAAGAGTGATGGGTCCCAGGCAAGTCCAAAATCTAGCAAGGCAAACTCCATGAGATCCTAAGGTTCTAGAATAATTCTCTGGCTCCAGGCTCACTAGAGCAGCAATTCAGCCTTCTGGATCCACTGGGGTAATGGTTTGTGGTTCCAGGGATGGCACTTTTCCTCCTGGGGTGCCTAAGAAGTAAGTGGTTCACTTTCATACTAATTTCCCTATCCAGTGGTCACTTGGCCACATGCTTAGTGTTCTCATTTTTGCAATACTGATAGGCTGAGAATTTTTCCCAAATCTTTACACTGAGCTTCCTTTTTGCTTACCGATTCCATCCTTAAGTCATTCCTATCTTCGCATCTGCCTTCTATCTTCTATCTGCCTCTTGCTAGAGGCAGTCAGGAGGAGCCAACACAAATGAGTATATTTCAGTAATAATTTCCTTTGGTGTTTTCAAGGCAAAGTTATGCAAGTTTGCTTACAACTACTTAACATGTTTTATATTTTAATGGCAACTGATAAAACTTTACACTAGCGAATGTTATATATTGTGGCTTGCAAACTCTTTTAAAAATCATACAATCTTGAAAACTATTATAATATTTGAGATAATTTTTCAAACAACATTATGTTAATGGAAGAATGCATACTTGCTGTAGGCATAATCTGTAAATGGTTTAGTTTGTATGCAATATTTGGAGTAGTTTGGAGGAGAACAACTAATTATAGTTTGCAATGTATTAAAGTCACAGATATTAATGTTTTCTCTTTTATTATTGAAATATACTCATTTGCTTTCATTAGCATGATTTCTGTTTTCTCCTTCACTGACAGTTGTGCAAATTAAAACATTAATTAAAAGAGAGGTAACAGTATTTTTTAATTTATTAGAGTTTTAAGGGTATTAGTTATCTCCTTGAAAATCAAACATACACCTGAAATGCTAGAACAGGTTGTTGTGATTTCATGGTTGCATTTACAGAATTCAACACTTTGGAAACTTTGGCAATTTCCATAATATTTGAATCTGGTTTAGTGGTATTTTTCACATACATTTTTTTAACCATATATAATCATAAATGTCCTTCCATGAAAATCCATGAGAAGGTACTCTTGGGGACAAACATTCTTAGGAAATTGTGTTCTGTTAATTATACTTCAGCCTTTCTTCTGAATCTGAGAAGCCAAACAGTGTTTCAGTACGTTGTTCCCAAGCATATTTTATTTTATTATTTTTTTAACGATTTTATTTATTTATTTGAGACAGGGAGAGAGAAAGAGAGAGAGAGCATGAGTGGGGGGGAGGGGCAGAAGGAGAGGGAGAAGCAGACTTCCTGCTGAGCAAGGTGCCTGACATAGGACTCCATCCCAGGATCCCAAGATCATGACCTGAGCCAAAGGCAGAAGCTTAACTGACTGAGCCGCCCAGGTGCCCCACCAAACTTATATTTTATGAAAATAATTAATTTACTTTTTAATACTTTATAGTATTCACTTGAGAAGCCCATGACTATGCTCCAGCAAATAACTGTATTATCAACTGAGGAGTTCTGCAGAGGTCAGTTGTTGATGATGGAATATGTTCTTTTTTTCTCTTCTGAATACCAAAGCAGGAATTTGAGCCCATTTGTGTGTGAGAACTTTGAGGGTAGCATGGGGATTAAATGAATCTGCAAACCTTTTGTGAGTACCAGTTAGCTAGGTTGACTTCAGCCTGGTATGGTAACCTCTTCTCAGATGATAGGGACTTGGCTTTGGAGAAGAAGGAGTCTAACTGAAATCATTACAATCACTTGGCATACAAATAAGTGTCATTTCATGTGTGCCACACAAATTACTTTGCTATATGGAATTAATATTTTAAGTTGCAAAGTTTGCCATTTTGTTGAGTTAGGCTCTTTATTATTCACCTCCTACTTCTTTGGGTGTAATTTGTATAGTTTCTTAAGGAGGGAATTTTTATCAAATTTTCAGACGTTTTATGTAGTACTTTAATGCTCTGAATTTTTATTTAATCACTGCCTTGGCTGCATCTCACAAATGTTCATATGTTATGTTTTCATTTCCATTCATTTCACAATGCTTTCTAATTTTCCTTTTGTTTTCTTCTTTGACCCATGGGTTATTTTGAGGTGTGTCTTTCAGTTTCCAAGTATATGTGTGTTTTCCGGATTTTTGTCCATTTTGTAATTTTAACTTCATTCCTTTGTTCTCAGAAATAATATTTTGCATGACTTGAATTCTTTTAAATTCATTGAGCTTTCCTTATGGCCCAGAATATAGTCTCTACTGATAAATGTCCTATGTTCAATTGAATAAATGTGTATTCTAATGTTGGGTGGAGTGTTCTATAAATGTCAATTAGAGGAAGGTAGTTGAGTGCTGTTCAGGTCTTCTATCTTCTTACTGATTTGCTTTCTCATTATTCTTTCCAATGATTGTATCCATAACTAGGAGAGGAGTGTTGAAGTCTCCAAATATAATTACAGATTTGTCTATTTATTCTTTTAGGTCTATTATTTGAAGCTCTATTATTGGGTGTATATGCACACAGCATTGTTATGTTGTCTTGGAGAGCCAACCCCTTTATAAATAGTCAATGTCCCTCTTTATCTCTGGTAATATTACTCATTCTGAAGTCTAGTTTATCTGATATTAAGGTAGCTACTTCACCTTCCTTTATATTTTTGTTTTTTTTTTTAAAGATTTTATTTATTTATTTGAGAGAGAGAATGAGAGACAGAGAGCATGAGAGGGAGGAGGGTCAGAGGGAGAAGCAGACTCCCCGCTGAGCAGGGATCCCGATGCGGAACTCGATCCCGGGACTCCAGGATTATGACCTGAGCCGAAGGCAGTCGCTTAACCAACTGAGCCACCCAGGCGCCCTATATTTTTGTTTTTATGCATCTGTTTTTCCATCCTTTTACTTTTAATGTATCTATTCCTTTTTATTTGAAAAGGATTTCTTATAGACAGCCTCTATTTGTGTCTTGCCTTTTAAAATCCAACCTGTATTTAATTTTGTGTTTTAGGACCTTTATGCTTAGTGAAATTATAATTATGGTTGGATTAAAATCTACCATCATGCTAGCAGTTGTTTATAACATCCACTCTATGTATCTTTTTTCCTCTTTTTGGCTGTGTGTTTTTAATCCATTTAATCTCCACCATTAAGCAGGGGTCAACAAGCTATGGGCCATGGGCCAGCTGCCTGTTTCTATATGAATAAAGTTTTATTGGAACACAGCTAAGCCCATTACTTTACATACATAAACCACAAAAGTGGAGTTGAGTAGTTGAACAGAAATATGGCTCAGAAGTCTAAAATATTTACTTCTGGCCCTTCAAACAAAGTTTGCCAACCCATGCACTATTGAGTCATTGCCCTGAGGTTAAAATGTGCATCCGTAATTAATCTTACCCTCAAATTATATTCAAATAATATTTGACTTCGGTCAGAAAAGCCCTTCCCCTGTGTGTGGAGGCACTCTGGGGCGTGCTGTGAGTCCAGGTCTAGTGGTGCCCGGCACCCAATATCGAAGCATCCGTGGCTCCCTGTTTGCATACGTCTCATCTGCTCAGGTCACTGGGGTCCATTGACATTACCTACTGCATGATCCGTGGCAAGTGCTGCAGGTGGTTTGCGAGGGTTGTCGGGGTCCTTTGAAGTGCCTCCAGGTCCAATGGCTAGGGACCAGGGGAGGCAGTGGTGGTGGCCTGATCTGGTTGTCTGCACACACCTGACCGCGGGGGCTGGCGGCGTGTGCCTGTGTGGCGGGAGGGGCGGCCCGCCTGCCCATATGCGGTGGGGGGGGCCTGGGCCAGCAGCAGGACTGGGTTCAAGGACAGGCACGCTGCAGCTGCAGGGGTCTGTCAGGCGCTCTGGTGCAGCTCAGGGACTCACCACGGGCCCACACACGGCCGTGGAGCCTGGTGACAGGACTTGGGCTGGCAGTGTCCAGGTATGCGGCTGCAGCTGTTAGCTTTAGGTGAACCCAAGGGTGCAGGCCAGTCACAGGAGACAGGGCAGGATCCAGGCCCACAAGCCATTATGTGGCCTTGGCTCTTGGCTTCTGTGGCTCTGAGCTCTCCCGCCAGATGTGTGCATGGCCGTGGAGGCCAGTGACAGGAGTCGGGCTGGCAGCATGCAGGTGAGTAATTCCAAGGGCTAGCCGTGAGAGCATGCGCAGCGGTGGGGCTCGGCCATGGGGGCCTAGGCTGGCATTTTGCCTGCACATGGCTGCAGAGGCTGGGGCTGGCTGCCAGTGTGGCTCCTGGGCTCCGGCAGAAGGGGAGGGGTTGGGGCAGGGAGGGACTCCGAAGGCTAGTGTCTATGAAGGTGAGAACCTGCTCAGCTGTGAAAGCTGCTGGGTTCTTCTGCCTAACAGTCTGCTGGGGTCTGCGATGAGGGCCTCGGTGATGAAAGCTGAGGGGATCTGCAGCATCCACAAGGGCTATTGAGGTCCTAAGCCGCACCGGCTGCTGAAACCTAAGTGAGTCCTCTGTGCGGTGCCCTGAAAGGTGGGAATCTGGTCGCGCACTCCACTCTCCTTTTGCTAGCCAGGGAAGCTTTGTTGAACCTGGGTGTTCCCTCTTGGTCCAGAGCAGTGCTCGCTGGGTGCACTGGAAGATGTGGGCAAATTGAAGCTGTTCTTTCTTACCCTTTATTATGCAGTTATTCTCAGGTTTTTTGTTCTGCTGTGTTGCTGATGCTTAAGTGCACTCCTGATCTTTCTCAGGTGTGTTTTTATTCCCAGATAGCTATCTAATTGTTGATCTTTGTGGGTGGATGGATTCTGGTGTCTTCTATGCTTCCACTTTGGTTAATCAGGTGCCCCTGATTCCTACTGAGTACCCTCCCTAGTTCCCAGAGATCTTGATCATCTTTTTTTTTTTTTCCTGAAGATATCACACTGGTCCATTACATTGCTGACATTATGTTGATTTGTATCTAGCGAGCAAGAAAAAGCAACTGCACTAGACTTATGGTCAGACATTTGCACATCAGAGAGTGGGATATAAATCTGACGGGAATTAGGGGCCTTCTACTTCAGTGAGATTTCTAAGGATCCAGTGGCCTGGGGCATATGGAAGAATCCCTTCTAAGGTAAAGGATAATTTGTTGTATCTCACGCCTCCTATAAACATCAAAGAGGCACAAGGCCTAGGGGGCCTCCTTGGGTTTGGCGGCAACATCTTCCTCAACTGGGTGTGTTACTCGATTTAATTACTGAGTGACCCGAAGAGCTGCTCATTTTGAATGGGACCCAGAATAAGAGAAGGTTCTGCAATATGCCCCACTTGCTGAGAAAGCTGCTCTGTCACTTGGACCATATGATCCATCAGATTCAAAGTGTCCGTGTTGATAGGGATGCTGTTTGGCATTCCTTTGGCAGGCGTCTGTAGGTGAATCACAGTGCAGGCCTTTAGGATTTGGGAGCAAGGCCCTATCATCACCCTCAGGTAACTACTCTTTTTAAGAACTAACTTTTGTCCTCTACTGGGCCTACATAGAGACTGAATACTTGACCGTGGGACACCAATTTATAATGCAGTCTGAGTTGCACATCATGAGCTGTAGCCTAGCTGATCCACCGAGCTATAAAATGGAGCAAACACAGCAGCGCTGCATCATTCAGTGGAAGTGGAATGTGCATGACTGTGCCTGAGCAGGCTGTGAAGGCACAGGCAAGTTACACAAAGCAATGAGTCAAATGCCCCTGATTCCTACTGAGTGCGCTGCCTTCTCTCTGCCAGCCTGCACCTATGACCTCATGAAATAAAACAGAACAAAATCAGTTGACACCACTTCAGAAAGTCAACAGCTTGTATCAGCAACTTGGCTTTCTAGGGGCACCTGGGTGGCTCAGTCGGTTAAGCGTCTGCCTTTGGCTCAGGTCATGATCCCGGGGTCCTGGGATCAAGTCCGGCATCAGGCTCCTTGCTCGGTGGGGAGCCCACTTCTCCCTCTGCCTGCCATGCCCCCTGCTTGTGTTCTCTCTCTCTCTCTCTTTCTGACAAATAATAAAAAAAAAGTAAAAATTAAAATTAAATAAATTTAATAAAAATTAAAATAAAAAAAGAAACATGGCTATCTAAAAGCTTCTGCTCTGGGCCATCAAAAGGGTCAGGGTATGTAGGGCCAGAGTTTCCCTAATTCCTCCCCAACTAAGTCTATTTCCCATTTGGTCTGTTCCTTTGATTTAGTAGAACATCTAGGTGCTGCCTTACATCAGTATGGAAGCTCAAAGACACCCATCTCCAGAGGAGAGAAGAAACCTAGTTGAATCTCCTAACAGCTCCCATTCTGTCTTTATATTCAGTCACATATAACGGCAGCCTTAACTATAAGTTACAAAATATCAGTGTCTGTTCTAAATGAGTCTCCTACAACTTACTTCCTGGAAAGATCATATTCTGTCAAAATGAATTTCTTCTCTGGGTGCCTTCAATATATACCCCATGGTTCTCAGAAATTTGTGGCATGGAATATCTAGTGTTTTCATTGCTGATGAAAATTTTTCCTATTTGTGTATTTCTTTAGTTGATCAATGAATATTTAGGAGTAGGAATTGTGTGATTATGCTTATGCTCCTACTGCTATCTTAACTCAGGAATAATGCTGGCTTTAGTTATTTGAATAAGCGTGTGTGTGTGTGTTGTGTGCATGCACGGATGTGTCTGCATGCTTTGATGTAGGCATGCACATACGTGTCTGTCCATAGGATTAGGTGAATGTCTTTTCCATTGCCAATACCAGTGTTCAGTCTATGTCCAACTACATAAGTACTAAGAGGGTAGACAAGAACATATTCCTTTGGTCTCTAGATGAAAATCAGTGAGGGAGTCCACCAGCAAACAGTCTGTCTATTTTGAAAATTATAGTACCTCCAAGGGCAAAATGTCTCTTATTTTTGCTTTTGAATATTTAACCAATACTATTTGTCCTTAATGTTCTGAAGCAAGCACTCTATTTGTCCTCAATGTAAGGAAGATTAGTGACCTAATAATGTGGCTAATTTTTGCATATATAAATTTCCCCTTGTCCCATTTTCCTTTGTTTTTTAAAGTGTATTCCTTCCAATTTAAAATTATAAACTCATATTTTAAAGGACAGCAAATAAGTGAAAAATAAACACACCCATAGCCCCAACCACCCAAAGACAGCCCAATTAATTTGATATATACATGTCTTTATGTGGAAATGTATTTGTGATTGACTTTATATAAAATTTGGTGCCTTGTCATTATTTCTAGGTACTTCGATTATTGACTCATACCTTTTGCCAATTTCGGAATATAATTTTGGAGGGAAAGCTATACATGTGCACTTTACCTTACATTTATTGAAAATGTAGGAAATAATTTTTCCGTATTTTGGGTCTTTATATTTTGAGTAGAAGAAACTATGGAAATTCCCCCCAGCCAGAGAGAATTATCAGGCCAGATGTGAGTGTTTACTTGATTCTCCAGCCCAGTGCTGAAGTCATTTCAGACCTATAGGTCCTTAGCAAAGAGAACTTGTCAATTCTTCTACGAGAGGAGATATTTAGGCCTTCTCCCCTAGTTCCTGCACATACATAATGGAATTGATGCCTTCGGCGAAGACCACATACTAATATCCCAGTAGCTGAAGATGCTTAACGTCAACACTAGTAAGGTTCCAATTGAATTGTCTCAGATTATAATTTTATGGAAACAGTTTCTTTTCTTTCTTTTTTTTTTTTTTAAAGATTTTATTTATTTATTTGACAGAGAGAGACACAGCGAGATAGGGAACACAAGCAGGGAGAGTGGGAGAGGGAGAAGCAGGCTCTCTGCGGAGCAGGGAGCCCGATGCGGGGCTCGATCCCAGGACCCTGGGATCATGACCTGAGCCGAAGGCAGACGCTTAACGACTGAGCCACCCAGGTGCCACCGGAAACAGTTTCATCTCAACTAGTCTAATAAATGTAGCCATGACACAATTAGGAATTATTAATTATTCTTTAAATTGGTCCAACATGACTCATTTGATGCAAGACCTTCTTAGAGGACAACCAATTGATTCTCATCTCATTCCCTCAATAAGCTCTGGACTAAACACTAAGTAGCATGCCTTGTGGTAAGGAAATTTCTAACTCATGCTATGGCTGACAGTGAAGAAAAATGTCTTTTCAGAACGTACTTAAACAGGTCTGGAAACAAAATGTTTAGAGGCAAAGCAGTGCATGTATATAAGACAAGTATCAGATAGTTTTCCGGAGATTTAGTGGGTCTTATTTACTACATTAATATCAAAGCTCTATCTAGTGGTCAAAAGAAGAACTTCTAGTTTCTGTATAAATCAAGTATAATAACAAGCAACTAACTTAAACAAGATTCTGTTTAAAAATATTAATAAAAATGCTGCATTTCTATTATGGAGTTTCTTCTGCATATATATGATTCGGTAATATATTTATATAATTTCCTTCATTGGATTTGAATTTATCATTGCAAATGTAATACTAAAGTACATGATTAATTACATTATAATAATCCATTTGTTTTTCATTTTGTGGATACACAAAAATACGGAAACATTTTGAGATTACTAATTTTATTTTGCAAGAAAACGACTTCATCTATAGCTAAGTTCATACTTGGCACCTGCTGTTCACCTCTATCCATATTTGCTGAATAAGACTTTTTCCATCCACAAATCTTTAGTTTTTACCATTCTAGAGAATGCCCAATAATGTCTAGTTTTTTGTACCTAGATTCAAAATGTTTAGTACTGTAAGTGTTTGGGGCCCAGGGCCTTAGGGAAAAATTAGAGTTAATCTTTTTGTCCTTCAACACTTTTTTTTTATTCTGGGTTTTTTTTTTTTCTCTCTCATTTAAAAAAATAACTATTTGAGGAATAATTTACTTAAAATGCATCCATTTTAAGTGTACATTTTAATGAATTATGATAAATTTATATAACTACTATTATAGGAAAAATTCTTCATGATGCTTGTAAAAGAACAGTAAGGCAGTTTTTTTTTAAGATTTCATTTATTTATTTGTCAGAGAGATAAGGAGCATGAGCAGGGGGAGGGGCAGAGGGAGAGGGAGAAGCAGGCTCTCCACTGAGCAGGGAGCCCAAAGTGGGGCTTGATCCCAGGACCCAGGGACCATGACCTGAGCCGAAGGCAGACACTTAATGACTGAGCCACCTAGAAGTCCCCAGTAAGGCAGTCTTTATTCAAGACTGTCATGATGGGTGTAGGAACCACTGCATTGGGGTCTTGCAGTGGGGGAGAGAGATTGAGCTTAACTCTGAATACAAGGAGAAGTGTGAATTTATAGTCAAGGAGTAGGGTGGGTGTCCATGGTTGAAAAACTAAGATAAAACATTAGGAATAAGGGGGGATTCTGGCTAAACCGACCTAACAGGATTCTTGCTGAAGATGGGCCATTACTGCTGGGGCATAGTAGGAGGTAAGGAACTTGTTCAGATCTCAAGGGTGATTAGATAGGGAGAATGAGGGATTCTGGCTAAACTGCCTTAGGACTCTTGCTAAGATAGCACAATGCAGAGATGAATACAGAAGTTCAAAAGTGGAGGCCTACTTGGAAAATTTCTTAGCAGAGCCTGATTAGAGTTTGGTCAAAGAGAATCTTCATCAGTAACTACCATCATAAGAAAAATATACAATATTTACAGCAATCGCAAAATAATCCTCTGTGTCTCTTTATAGTCAATCCCCATAATCTTTGGCTCAGGCAAAATTGTTGTGCATTCTGCCACTATTACCATAGACTGTGTTATTTTCTCTAGAATTTTATATAAATGGAACCATAAACTAAGTGAACCTAAGTGGCTTGATTCTTTTGCTAAGGATAATGCCTTTGAAATGTATCCAAGTAGTTGCTAATAGTAGTTAATGCCTTTTTATTGCTGAATAGTTTTCCAGTGTTTGAATATACAACATAGTTAAATAAGCATCTAAATATCTAAAAGAAAGGATTCCTCCTCTCTAATCAGGAGAGCTGTGGTCCCAAAAGTGTGGGACAAATTTCTCTTCATATTTTTCTCTTACTCTCATTCCAATGTTAGTCTCAGATGTTGGTACAATTATGAGAAGAGTATGGCATATCAAGGTAAATAAAGTCCCAGTTTTCTTGCTGGAGGATTATAAAGAGAATCCAGAAATAGTGGGGAGATTGCAGAGAAGGGAAGGAGCTTAAGAAAGCAAACCCATAAAGTTGTTAAAGGACTCCTGGAGTCACTCCAAAGCCATACATGCATGGGTCTGTTCCTAAACAACATATCAAAGACTTTAAGGCTGGAACTAAAAGATAGACTATTGCCCAGTTGCCAGGCTGGCCACTACATGGTACATAAATGTGCAAGCTGAAACCCTGAAACTCTTCAAAGAAAACAGAGGGGTAAAAATTCATGAGCTTAAACTTGGCAGTAAACTCTTAGATATGATACAAAGGGCACCATATGATATTTGCCTTCATCAACATCCAAAAAATTTTATACATTCAGGGGCACTATGAAGAAAGTAAAAAGATAACCTACAGAATGGGAGAAAATATTTGTGGATCATATATCTGATAAGGGTTTAATATCCATATATATATAAAGAACTAAAACTCAATAACAAAAAAACCAAACAAACACTACAATTAAAAAATGGTCAAAGACTTGAATAGACATTTCTACAAAGGTCTACACATGGACAATAAGCACGTGGGAAGATGCTCAAAATCTTTAGTACTTAGGAAATGCAAATGAAGATCATAACAGATACCACTTCATATCTATGAGGATGGCTAAAATGAAGACTGTTGAAAATAGTAAGTGTAAGCAAGGATGTGGAGAAATTGGAACCCTCATACATTGCTGGAGGGAATGAAAAGTGGTGGAGGCATTGCAGAAAACAAAGCTACACAGAGAATTCCCATATGGCCTAGCAATTCCACACCTAGATATATGCTAAAAAGAATTGAAAAGATACCCTGATAACTCATATGCCAATATTCATTGCAGCATTTTCCACAAGAGTCCAACAGTAGAAACAATACAAGCGTTCATCAACATAAAAATGGATAAACAAAGTGTGGTGTATACAAACAATGGAGTACTTATTCAGGCATAAAAAAGGAATGAAATAACCAGTGTTGGTAGGGATGTAGAGAAAAAGGAACCCTTAAACACTGTTGGCGGAAATGTGAATTGCTGCAGCCACTGTGGAAAGCAGTATGAGGCGCCTCAAAAAATTAAAAATAGAGCTACCCTATGATCCAGCAATTCTGCTTCTGGATATTTATCCAAAAAGATGAAAACACTGATTTGAAAAGATATATGGACCCCTATGTTCATTGCAGCATTATTTTTTTAAAAGACCCTATTTATTTATATGAGAGAGAAAGAGAGAGAGAAGCAGACCCCCCAATGAGCAAGGAACCCAATGTGGGGCTCGATCCCAGGACTCTGGGATCATGACCTGAGCTAAAAGCAGATGCTCAACCGACTGAGCCACCCAGAAGCACCTCATTGCAGCATTATTTACAATGGCCAAGAAACAACCTAAATGTCCATCAATGGATGAATGGATAAAGAAGATGTGGTATACACACACACACACACACACACACACACACACACACACACACAGGAATACTACTCAGCAATAAAAAAGAACAAACTTGCCATTTGTGACAACATGGATAGAACTAGAGGATATTATGCTAAGTGAAATAAGTCAAGCAAAGACAAATACCAAAATAATAAACTGGACTTCATCAAAACTAAAAATTTTGGAGGCATTTAGCTAGCTCAGTTGGTAGAGCATGGGACTCTTGATCTCGGGATATGAGTTCAAGCCCCACATTGAGTGTAGAGCTTACTTAAAAAAGACTAAAAATGAGACAAACTGAGAGAATAAAAAGGCAAGCTAGAGGAAAAAAAATTTGCAAATCATGCATGTGTCTGACAAAATTTTTTTTCTTTTGGTAATCTGCTTAATGTTCTCAGACTGTTGAGAGAATTTTTTTTGTTTAAGCATTTTATTTTATTTTATTTTTTATAAGAATTTTTAAAAGATTTTATTTATGTGTTTATTTGAGAGAGGCTGGGTGGGGGGAGGAGCAGTGGGAGAGGGACAAGCAGACTCCGAGCTCAGTGCAGAGCCCCACACGAGGCTTGATCCCACGACCCTGAGCTCGTGACCTGAGCTGAAATCAAGAGTTGGGCACTTAACCAACTGAGCCAGCCAGGAGCCCCTGTTTATGTTTAAACATTTTAAGGGTGTTTATTGATTTCTTTGTAGTATGTTTGATGAGATGTTTGCTGTAATTATGATCTCTATTTCTCAGTATGGAATTTTCCTTTCTTCTCTGGCTACCTTAGAGTCTGTACCTTTGTCTTACTAAAGAATATTATATGCTTGAATGTTTTTATATTTATCCTGCTCACTTTTTTCCATATTTCTTGGGTCTTAATTTTGTTATCTATTAATAATTTTGGAAAATTCTCCACTTTTATTTCTTCAAATATTTCTCTGCCTTGTTCTTTCTTTCTTCTGCTGAAATTCTAGTTGTGCATATATTAGACCATTTGATATTGCCCAACAGCTTCTAGATGCTCTTCTTTTTTCCCCATTTTGTGATAATTTCTACTGACCTACCTTCAAGCTCACTGAGTATTTCCTTGGTTGTGTTTACTGATGAGTCCATCCAAGGAATTCTTCATCTGTGTTACTGGGTTTTTCATTTTTAGCACTTCCATTTTCTTACGGTTTCCATCTCTTTGCTGAAATTACCTATCTGTTAATTCATGTTTTCTCACTTCTGTTGTCTCTTTTAATATATTAATCATGGTTATGTAAAATTCACTGATAATGCCAATATCTGTGTCATATTTGAGTTGTATTTTGATGATTACTTTTCTATTCAGACTGTGTCAGTTTTTTCCCTTTTTGATGTGCCTTGTAATTTTTTTGTTGAACTCTTGATATTTTGTATAGGACAATCCATACTGAGGTAAATTTTTTCCCACTTATATTTGGATGTGAGCATGCCTTTCCTGTGTTATGCCTTTAGTGTAGAGTTTTGTGTGAATCCTGTCAAAAAGGTCGGGTTGGGTTTGATGTTCGCTTGCTGCTTGGGTTTGAATCTTCTCTTTCTGCCATGGCTCCCCAGAGAGTATGTGGCTCCTATAGTTCTATCAGCTGTGTTTAATGTTGTTTTTACTTATTGTTTCTTAGCTTTGCAGTGGGGTGGGTGAAGGAGGTATACTCTGAAGTTCTGAGTAAGCCTTAGTCTCAGGCACTGTGTAAGGCGGTTTCCTATGTGTGACCTTTATACATGTTTCTGCCACACCATCAGATGTAATGCGGGTTCTAACAGTCGTTCATGTCCTTCTTCCAGAAATAGCGTTCTTTTCTTTTCCTGTCCCTCAAGTTGTAGTACTATACCATATTATTCTTGTTGATGATAATACTTTTCCAGACTGAACAATTTCTGCATTTTCACTTCCCCCTTATGTTGTAATTCTAATATACGGCAGGAAACTAAGCATTGTGATAGTTATGCAGGATGCTCAGAGAGGTTCATTGATGCAGATAAAAGAGCCTGAATTTTGGAGTCCGGCAGACCTGCATTCAAACCACATTCTGCCATTTACTAGCGTTGGGAACCTTGTCAAGGAGCTTAAATATTCAGCTTCTGTGTCACTAACATGGTTAGCTAGTCTCTCCCCTCTGTTCTTACTATTAAGGGCAGCAGGATTGTAAATTGGCAACATTTATGTTATATGAAAACAATAATTTTGTTTCCCATGGCTAAAAGGTGTTGCATTCAATTATGTGAGTATATACATTACTTATACATTATTTTCTATTGCCGCTGTAACATATTACCACAAACGTAGTGGCTTAGGACAATAAGCATTTATTATCCTGTAATTCTGGGGGGTCAGAAGTCCAAAATGTATCTTACTGGGCTAAAATAAAGGAGTCAACAGGATGTGTTCCTTCTGGAGGCTCTAGGAGGAAATCCATTCCTTTGTCTTTCTCAGGTTCTAAGAGGCTCCCTGCAATCCTTGGTTCATGGCTCCTTCCTGCATCATCAGTCACAAGTGTGGCATCTTTAAATCTCTCTCTCTGGCTTTGACTCTCCTGTTTCTTCTTATGAGGACCTTGTGATTACATTTGGCCCAACCTGATAAACCCAAGATCAATTTATCTCAAGATCTTTAACTGAATCATATCTGCAAAGTCTTTTTTTGCAACGTAAATTAACATATTCAAAGGTTTGGGGGATTAAGACATAGTCATCTTTGAGGGGGGCATTGTTGTGTTTATCATAGTGTATATATAATTGAGGGGAGGTGTGTAAATATGCTTTAGGCTATGAAGCCATGGTATTTCCATTATGCGGTGGTTCTAAAGCCTAGCTCTGCTGCACAAACAAAAAGAAAGACCCCACCCCACACCAAATATAGGATCCTGGACCTTATCCCAGATTTCTAGGTGTAGAACCTTAGAAAATGTATTTCCGAGAAATCTTCTTTCTACATCTCCTCCCCAAAATGAGTTCCTAACACAGCAAGTCTATAAACCAGCACTTGAGATTTTTCTTTATCCTCTGCCAATTTTAATGACTTATGGCATCACACCATTGATTCCCAAAACATGTTTGTGAAGTAATTTTCCCACATTGGCGTGCTCCAAAAAAAATGTGTGGCCAGAGTTTTTGAGGGTTTCTTCACATTTTGTTCTGCTCTTGGAGATTGTTAGGAATTAGTATCTAAAGGCTCTGCAAATCCCACAGTACATAAGCCTGGTTAACTTCATTTAACCTAGTTTCTCCAAAACTTACTTGACTACAGAACACTTTTCTGCCCTTAATACTTATCAATATCCCATAGAATACCCTTTGATAAATGCTTCCCTAGGATCCAGTGAAAGAAAGATCAAGAGTTTTGAATCCAAGGAGAAAGAGAATAAAGTATGGTTGTGTTTTGGGAAGTGGGGTGTGAATGTTTCTGAGAAACTAGCAATATCGGGTCACATATATCTACATTGGGTCTAAAATATACTATGCAAGTAAAATGTTCAACCCAGACTTGCAGATACAAACTCTTCCTTGCCAATATTGTGCCTTGTTTATTTCAACTCTCAGCTTCTTGACTTTACTATTACTTGGAGTTCTGGCAAACAAACGATAAGCCACTTTTCTCATAATAAGGGACAGTACGTATCTTTCCAGGTGAATTTTAGAGAAAACGGATTGCTTCAGTCTTAAAACATGTATTGGCATTGGACACATGCTGTTTTATACTTGTCTCCAGAAGATTCTTGATAAAAATTAGAACTGAGATGAGCTGACTATTGAGACTTGTGTCCGTGGAAATGTCAGCAGTATTTCTGATGAGGTTTTCCAGAATGTAGATCAAAGAATCGTGTTCTTAAAATACAAATTAATGAACATTGAGTAGTAAAATATTGGGACTAACTGGAAAGTAGTATTCTGAATTTGACCAATATCAAGGTTTAAACATTTTAAGTAGGTTTAATTTCTGTAAAACTATGGGAATAAAGGCAATCAATGTGCAGTAGGTAAGAGTGCAGATAGTGGAGCTAGCTTGTCTGGATTAAAAGACCCCAGTTCTGGGGCATCTGGGTGGCTCAGTCGGTTAAACATCTGTCTTTGGTTCAGGTAATGATCCCAGGGTTCTGGGATCGAGTCCCACATCAGGGCAGGGAGCCTGTTTCTCCCTCTGCCGGCCGCTCCCCCTGCTTGTGCTCTCTCTCTCTCTCTGACAAATAAATAAAAAAACCCTCTTTAAACAAAAAATAAAATAAAAGACCCCAATTCTGCATTACAAGTTGTAGGTTGTTGGGTAAGTAACAATCTTTCTTTCCTTCAGTTGGTTCATATGTAAAATGGGTAACACTAGTATCCACTTCATAAAATGTTTTTGAAGATTCAATTAGTTAATATATGTATAGCAGTTAGAGCAGTTCCTGGTTTATATCATACCCTTAAGCCCTGCTATTATGATAATTACCACCCTGAAAAACATACACCAAATAGCAGTGAATCCTCAGGAGGTTTTTTTGGTTTTTGTGTTTTTTAAGATTTTATTTTTAAATAATCTCTTTGCCCAACATAGGGCTCGAACTCAAAAGCCCAAGATCAGAAGTTGCATGCTCCACTGACTGACCCAGCCAGGCGTCCCTCATGAAGTTATTTTAAAACTGTATTCTGGTCTTTGTCTCAGAGAATTATAAATTCCAAATAAGTAAAGCTCAATTTGGTGGGGTTTTGTTAAAATTGGTTATTAAATAGATCTCTAAAAGTCAACGGCATTTTCTTCTTTCAATCAATGTATTTAATAATTTTATAAATTTTAATTTTCAAAAATTGTATATTTTTTCAAAATCTCTTTTAAGATTGATAATAAAATACAGAAAATAAGATCATTTTGCAGTTTTCATCTAAAAATGTTTACAGAAAGGAAAGTCAACATCCTGAATGTCTTAATTTGGGAAGGGCAAGCTGGTACTCTATGCTAGATCATCTCAATTAGTAAGATCCACATTGAAAATTGAATCTTACTATTTAGGGACTATAATAAGAAACCTAGGCAAGTGAGTCTTAGGGACATCATGATGTTATCATTATTAATTAATGGTAATATTATAATGTAATACTTATTATATGTCCAATTGCTCTAAGTGCTTTACTTGCATAATCACATTCAAGCTTCACAAATATCTTCCTGAAATAAATATTTTACCCATAGTACAGATGAAGAAATAGGTTTTAAGTGATTAAAGGACTTATCCTTTGTTACATAGCTAGTGATTTGCAGAACCAAAACTTGAGTAATATTGTCTGACACAAAGATGTATGCCATTATCCTCTACAGTATTAACTCCATCACAAAGCAAAATTAATTTTCTCTCTATTAAAAAATATCAAGATGTTCATTTTTTTATTAAGAGAAAGAAACATGTAGCTAAATGAGGACATGGTGACCTTTAAGGAAATGGTATGATGTCTCAGTCCGAAGAGGGAAATATGAAAAGAACAGGAATTTGAGGTTTTTTAAAAAAAGATTGTATTTATTTATTTGCCAGAGAGAGAGAGAGGGAACACAAGCAGGGGGAGTCGGAGAGGGAGAAGCAGGCCTCCCGCTGAGCAGGGAGCCCCATGTGTGGCTTGATCCCAGGACCCTGGGATCATGACCTGAGCCAAAGGCAGATGCTTAACTGACTGAGCCACCCAGGTGCCCCAAGAACAGGGATTTTGGAGTGAGAAAGAGCTGGAATTTAATCCTGGCTTGACTGCTTATGAGCTGTGTGATCTATAAAACAGATAATAACAACAACATAATTGTCAAGAGGAATAATATAAGAAGATCTAGCAGAGAGCCTGGAACATAGGTTACCTAGTCAATAAGATTAGCAATTTAAAGGCTCTGAGAAATACTGCAGTAAAAATACCACAAATATTTAGGCCCATGTTTCTCAAGTGGAACTCATTTTGAATGTCATTTATTTCATGGAACCCAGTGTTCCAGAGAAGCAAGCTTGGGAAACTGAGTTAAAAAAATTGCCATCTTTCTGAAGAGAGGATATTAATAGGGATGCAATAAGAGTAGTAATAGAAAGGGAAAGGAGGGGAAAGATGCAGAACATCCCATTTAAGATGGTTCTACCATCTTGAATTAATGATGAGGACTCAAGGATAGAAGAAAAGGAAGAGTAAGTGATGCAAAAGTTGGAGCCTGAATTGAACTAAAAAACGTCTTCAGTTTTGACTTGAGTATTTCTTTAAGATGTATTTTAATGTCTAAAGTTGGGGCTTTCTATTCAGGCCTTCAGCACTTTGCAGGGAGGTATCATTGAAATAATGGGAATGCTGGGGTACCTGGGTGGCTCAGTTGGTTAAGCGGCCAACTCTTGATTTCGGCTCAGGTCATGATCTCAGATGTCCTGGGATCAAGCCCCGCCTTGGCTCTGTGCTCAGCAAGAAGGCTGCTTCAGGATTCTCTCTCTCCCTCTCCCCCCCCCCCACTTGCTCGCTCTCTCTATAAAATAAATAAATAAATCTCTTAAAAAAAGAAATAATGGGAATGGAATTAATTGAATATACTGACTTATGTCTCAAAGAATATTCTTGCTGTCATGCCTGAATGTTTAGGCATATTGCATTTCTACATTGCCAGTACTGTGTGGAGAGGACTCATAGAAATAATCTCATGAGTACATCGTGTTTCTCAGAAATGCTGTGAACATTTAAAGACCTTTGGATTTTGGATATGAAAGAATGAATGGTTTAAGAACATTGTAAGTGGGTCCCATGGGATCCGTCATGATTAATGGAACCCTGTCTAATGGAGCATATTTGGATGTTTCCAGCAATGTGGTCGATGACAACATCCTAAGGCAAAGACAATTGTTTTCTATGTATTTCCTTAATTGAAATATTAGTGGAGCAAATTGTGATATGTATGAATGGATTTGAATGGACTATAATAAATGTTTGATTTGGATAACCTGCTGATTTCTTAATCAAGAGGAAAATAAGACAAAATCTTACAGCTGAAGGAGAAACAAAGTTTGGAATGATCTCATTGCAGCAACATTTTCTCAGAAAATCATAATTATGTAATAAATCCCCATGTACAACAATATTTCTTAATAGGAAAAAATGAGATCCATTGAAAATGAAAACATTCAGAATTCATAGAAATGGAGCTAATTTTATACCATTTCACTATTATGTATTGAAGTTTTTATTTTGTAAACACAAGCAATTTATTTCGTAAAAGCAAACTAATTATTCCCTCTCCCTGCAAAAATGGGGAAAAAAAATCCTATAATTTACTCATTCCCACTCAGAGTTAAAGATACACTCCGCAGATATGAAATGAACCCATTCTTTTGAATGCTGTTGGTTGACATTTACTGTTTAGTTGTGATGATCTCTCTAGCTTTCACATTAGGAAGCAACACCATCCTTGGAAGAGGGACAGAAAGAAATAAAGGAAAAAATAAAACAGCCTGAAAGTAATTTCAACAATTTCCTATGCTTTGTTCTTCTCCTCTCTTATAAACATCAAAGAGTCAACTGCTGTTTAAGATGACAAGGTGTGGAAAGGGAAACCTGGCAACATCCATTGGTTTGAGCCAAAGCTCTTTTTATTTCACCGGCAGGGGCAGCAAGTCAGTGGAGATGATCTCAAACACAGCATGTTTGCACGCATTCATCATCCTTTCATGCTAGGAATTAAATGCTGAATTACCTCTCACCAGCCATTATACTCAATAGTCATCCTGCTCCAATGGGTGAGTATTGTTTGGTTGGAGAAGAGTATTCATAGGATTTCTTGTTGGAGCAGAATCCTGTCAAGGATCACATTTTTATGGCTTTTTGAATCCTCTCAATTAGAAATAAAGCTGAAGGGATGGAAGTAAAGAGGGTTTCATAGGCATACCAATGTTCAAATAAAAGAGTGGTGAAGGAAATCATGAGTCCTTGGAATTGAAGCTGAAAAAATATATATAATAGAAAAATAACTCCATTTTGTAAACATCCCTAAGCTTTAAAAACATGGATAATGACATATAACGAGTTAAGCCTCACCTGGAGAATTGAAAATTTAGTGTCCGTTCTTTTGAAAACTGAAATTGTCCATTACAACATTTCCTGAATGGATGTCAACTGGCAAGGTCATACTTCTCGATAGTGTTTAGTTTACTTACCATGTAATAGTGGAAAGATCAGTGTATGTGGATTCTGAAGGCACAAACTCATCTACCAACTCTGCCATTTATTATCTAAATGAGTTTGGAAATGTGAGTTTTTAAAAAAATTATTTTTACTAAAAAGTTATAAAATATAGTAAAAATTCAAACAGTCAAGGGTATACATAAAAAAGTCATTTCTCCACTCTCCAGTCCTACTGTAGTTTGTGTATCATTCCAGAAACGTTAATGTATTTGTAAGCATAAGTATTTTTCATTTAAAAAATATACACAGGGTCACATTAGGCATATTTTCCTACAGTGTGTATTTAAAAAATAATATTTCGTGGATATTTTTCCACATTACCACATCCAGACTTTCTTCATCTTTTTTTTTCTTTTTTTCTCCTACTGATAACATTTTATTTTATTTTATTTTATTTTATTTTAATTTGTTTCAGGGTAGAACTTAGTGATTCACCAGTTGCATATAACACCTAGTGCTCATTACATCAAGTGCCCTCCTTAATGCCCATCACCCAATTAATGACCCCCATCACCCCACCCACCTCCCCTCCAGGAATCCTCAGTGTGCTCCCTATAGTTAAGAGTCTCTCATGGTTTGCCTCTCTCTATTTTTGTCTTATTTTATTTTTCCTTCCTTTCCCCTATGTTCATCTGTTTTGTTTCTTAAATTCCACATATGAGTGAAATCATATGGTATTTGTCTTTCTCTGACTGACTTATTTCACTTAGCATAACACCCTCTCGTTCCATCCACGTCATTACGAATGGATATTTTCCCACATTACCCACATCCAGACCTCCTTCATCATTTTAAAGACTGGATAATTGATTTACTCAATTGTCTGTCGATGGACGTTTGGATTAAATCCAGTATTTTATCCATAATATCTTTCTGTACTGGCACATTGTATGGCAGTGGGTGAGTACTAGAGAGTGCCTTCTCCTAAAGTTTATATTTTGCATTGACTAGAAGTACAGATGATTGGATTTTTGGATGTTCTGTGGCTGGGTTGGCAGTTGAAACTGAGCACTCAGGATCTCATCAGTACTAGAAGAATGGTGTCATTCCTATGATAGTTCTAAACCAATGAATTTATGACATGCTAATGTGGTCTTGGATCACTTCAAATGGTGAAAGTGTAGCTTATGTGTACAAAGGTCACTGTCTCTTCATGTAGAGGAAATAACCAAAATATCTCAATGTAGACAGCAAAATAAATGTTTTCAGTACAAGTTCCAATATTCATTTGGTGTCAATAAAATGGTCCAAAATAATCTTGAAGACCATGGCAAGTTTTAGCTGTATTGATGAGACATGACATTTACTGTTTAAATCCAGCTGCTGAAAGAATTCTTTTACAAGAAATATGGAAAGTAAGAAATTTATAATGTTCATTACTTCCAGACTGCATTACTCTTTGGACACATATGACTATCAGAATTTTGTTATTGTTGCATCTTTTTACTTCACATCCACATCATGATGATAAACTAAAGCTTTTCTTT
The DNA here is from genome assembly GCF_054177405.1 of Leptonychotes weddellii. NCBI lineage: Eukaryota > Metazoa > Chordata > Mammalia > Carnivora > Phocidae > Leptonychotes > Leptonychotes weddellii. The sequence goes on along the minus strand of NC_138385.1, from coordinate 7,099,689 downwards.
TCTTCTTTTTTTTTAAAAGATTTTATTTATTTATTTATTTGAGAGAGCGAGAGAGAGAGAGAGAGAACAAGCCAGGGGGAGGGAGAGGGACAAGCCGACTCTGGGCTGAGTGTGGAGCCCAATGTGGGGCTCGATCTCACAACCCCAAGATCATGACCTGATCTGAAATCAAGAGTTGGACACTTGGGCGCCTGGGTGGCTCAGTTGGTTAAGCGACTGCCTTCGGCTCAGGTCATGATCCTGGAGTCCCGGGATCGAGTCCCGCATCGGGCTCCCTGCTCGGCGGGGAGTCTGCTTCTCCCTCTGACCCTCCTCCCTCTCATTCTCTGTCTCAAATAAATAAATAAAATCTTTAAAAAAAAAAAAAAGAGTTGGACACTCAACTGACTGAGCCACCCAGGCGCCCCTTCTTTTCTTTTTTTTTAAAGCTCTTATTTTCTGGACACATTCCTCACCATAGAGGAGGAAGAACAGTGAACCTTTAGTGAACATAGGTTGAGAAGCTAAATGGCCTTTGATGTTGAGGCAGTTATTTATATTCTTACAGAAGTACTCAAAGAAGAGAGGCTTGGGTGGTGCCAGTGGTTAAGTGTCTGACTTTGGTTTTGGCTTGGGTCATGATCTCAGGGTGGTGATTGAGCCCTGGGTCAGGCTCCAAACTCAGCGGGGAGTCTACTTGAGACTCTCTCTCCCTCTGCCCCTCCCCCAAAACAAATAAAATAAATAAATCTTAAAAAAGGTACTCCAAGAAGAATCTTCTTTGCTAGGTGGCTATTATAAAGAGAAAGGAATGATGATGAATCCTTAGGTACTAAGTAGTCCTCCTGCTATGGCTGAATTTCCAGACAAATGCAAAAGCAGTTTCAAAACTTGAACTTTGGTGTTTCCATTTCCCACAAGTAACACATTGAAAAGGTCTGTAAAATAAATGTTAAGTATATGGTCAGTGGTAATAGTCATGTTTGTTAACAATCCAGCCCAACCAGCTGCATAGCAGACTTAAGGGAACCAAAGAAAAAATTCTCACAGACTTGATGAATATCTTTAACTTGCTCTGATTTTTAACATTCACATTTAGGTTATTCAGTGCACTTCAAGCTTTGCCTTTAATACTGAGGTTAGGATTGTTGATTACATTCCAACAATTGGAATACCACCCAATTAACAAATTATAGCTTGGTTAGCTGAAAGGCTACATTGTTACCCAGAACAACCAAACGTTTTCAATAATTACAGAATCTTTGTTTTTAGGCTTTAATAATGCCTCTATTCATAAGCATATATATATATATATATATATACACAAAATAAATGAAATATAACACTCATCCTTGGTAAATGACTTGATTGGTTGCCAGTTTGAATAAAACATTATTTCACCAGGAAGTCTATTCCTCAGTTTTATTTTTTATTTTATTTAGAAATGTAAAAGACTTTATTTTTTAAAGATTTTTTAAATTTATTCATTTGAGACACAGAGATAGAGAGAGAGAGCATGAGCAGGGAGAGAGGCAGAGGGAGAGGGAGAGGGAGAAGCAGGTTCCCTGCTGAGCCAGGAGCCCAACGCGGGGCTCAATCTCAGGACCCTGGTATCATGACCCGAGCCGAAGGCAGACGCCCAACCATCTGAGCCACCCAGGAGCCCCAAAGACTTTATTTTTTGTACTTAAAATTTATATATCTAAATGTTTCTTTTTTCACCAAAACACAAATTTTTCATTTCCAGCTTTATTGATATATATCTTACAAATAACATTGTGGAATCTTAAGGTGTGCAATGTAATGATTTGACATGTGTGTATATGTGTGTGTGTGTGTGTGTGTGTATCATGAAATGATTACCACTAGGTTTGTTAACACATCCATTACCTCACATAGTTACCATTTTATTTTTGTGTTGAGAATATTTAAGATCTGTCCTCTTAGCAAATTTCAAGTATACAATACAGTATTGTTAACTATAGTCACCATGCTGTACATAAGACTTGTAGAACTTACTTATCTTATAACTGAACATTTCTACCCTTTGATCAACATTTCTCCATTTTTAAAAAAAGATTTTATTTATTTATTTATTTATTTATTTATTTATTTATTTAGCGTGAGTCGGGGGGAGGAGCAGAGGGAGAGAGAGAGAGAGAACCTCAAGCAGACTCCAAGCTGAGTGCGGAGCCCAATGTGGGGCTCAATCTCACGACCCTGAAATCCTGACCTGAGCTGAAATCAAGAGACGGACGCTTAACCAACTGAGCCACCCAGACTCCCATCAACATTTCCCCATTTCCCTCACTCACCAACTCCTAGCAGCCACCAATTTACTCTGTTTCTGAGTTCAACTTTTTTAGATTCTACATATGAGTGAGATCATACAGTATTTGTCTTTCTCTATCAGACTTATTTCACTTGGCATAATGCACTCAGGACTCATCCGTGTTGTTACAAATGGTAGGATTTCCCTCTTTTATGGGTGAGATATATATGTATATCGCATCTTTATCCGTTCATCTGTCAACAGATACTTAGGTTGTTTTCATGTCTTGGCTATTGTAAACTGCTGCTATGAACATAGAAGTGCAGATACCTCACTCTCTGTCTTCTCTGCCCTGGGAGCAGCTCTCCTGCCACAGCCCCTCATCCCCTGAAAATGTACACCTGAGCAACGGTTGTCGCCACCCCCTTCTTGGCTAGGAGCACCTCTCAGCTGTTGAGCCAACCACTGCAGTGCTGCTAAAACCACCCGAGACACTGACAGATGAGAGCCTCAGCAGCTTGGCTGCCCCACATCCCCTGACGTCACTTATTCCTATGGCAGCTTCCGAATCAGTGCCATTTCATGGGATATTGACGTAGCAGCCACGTTCATTGAGGCTGAGGCAGCCACGGTAGGGGTGGCTGGCTCTGGGGCTAGAATTGGGACTATGTTTGGGAGCCTCATCATTGGTTATGCCAGGAACTCCTCTTTGAAGCAACAGCTCTTCTCCTACGCCATTCTGGGCTTTGCCCTCTTGGAGGCCATGGGGCTCTTGTGTCTGCTGGTGGCCTTTCTCATCCTCTTCATCACGGGAGGGAGCTGTCTCCACCTCCTATAGGTCTTTCTACCATATTTCGTCTGCCCAGTATGTCCCTTTTCTCTGTACCTCCCCAGGCAGCCTAGGGAAAGTGGCTGGCTCAAAGTTTAACAGAGGGAAGACAAATAAATACTGTATTCATAAGAACAAAAAGACGTGCAGAGATACTGATTTCATTTCCTATGTATATATACCCAAAAGGGAGATTAATGGATCATATGATGGTTCTATTTTTATTTTTTTGAGTATTTCCCATTCTGTTTTCTACTGTGACTCTACCAATCTGCATTCCCACCAATAGTGCACAGGGGTTTCTTTTCTGTACATCCTGGCCAACACTAGTTATCTCTTGTCTTTTTGATGATGGCCCTTTTAACAGGTGGAGGTGATCTTTCACTGTGGTTTAGATTTGCGTTTCCCTGATGATTAATGATGTTGAGCACCTTTTCATGTACTTGTTAGCCATTTGTATGTCTTCTTTGGAAAAATGTCTATTCAGTTCCTCTACCTAGTTTTAAATCAGATTATTTCTTTTTTGGTATTGAATGATATCAATTCCATATAAATTTTTTATATTAACCCCTTATTAGATACATGGTTTGCAAATATTTTATCCTACTCTGTAGATTTTCATTTTGTTGATTGTTTCTTTTGCTGTGCAGAAGCTTTTTAGGTTGATGTAGTCCTGCTTGTTTATTTTTGTTTTTGGTGTGTCCAAAAAGTCTTTGCCAAGACCAATGTCAAATAGCTTTTCTGTTCTTTTCTTCTAGGAGTTTTATACTTTCAGGTCTCACATTTCAGTTTTAATATATTTAGAATTAATTTTTGTGAGTGATGCAAGCCAGGGGTCCACTTTTCATTCTTGTGCATGTGAATATCCAGTGTTGTTAGGCTGGGACGCAGTGCTGGGCCAGGTGCGGGAGGTTCCTGGGGGCTGATGCCAGGATCTCCGGACACATTCCTTATCTTTTGAGGCTTCGGTTTTTATACATGCTTAACAAAAATAATGTTTTGTAAATGAACAAGAGAACATTGTTGGCTAATCTGATATTCCAAAGGAATAGTTCATTAAAGAGATATTAGAAAATGGATGATAATAGGCTGATGAGATAGTTGGAGCCAGTGAGGAGAATTCTGAAGAAGTCTTCCTAATATATTTCTACACACGAAATTGATTGCTCTATATTCCTCAGATCACACCTAAAGTGATCACATCCTCCTTTGTTGATTGATGTATGCATGTCTTGCTTATTTCCAAATTGGGACCTCAGGTGACTCACAATGATGATACAGACAGAGTACAATCAGAAATACTCCACGCAGGGGCGCCTGGGTGGCTCAGTCGTTAAGCGTCTGCCTTCGGCTCAGGTCATGATCCCAGGGTCCTGGGATCGAGCCCCGCATCGGGCTCCCTGCTCCGCGGGAAGCCTGTTTCTCCCTCTCCCTCTCCCCCTGCTTGTGATCCTGCTCTCACTGTGTCTCTCTCTGTCAAATAAATAAATAAAATCTTTAAAAAAAAAA
>NC_138385.1:7080923-7095000 GCF_054177405.1 Leptonychotes weddellii | reverse complement strand
TAGAAATACTCCACGCAAGGAGAGAGACAGAAACCAAGAAGTAGTAAGAGGACAAAAACAAGGCCCAGAACGCCTGAATGAGGAAATCATGCTTTTTAGAGGCCAGGGCCAGTTTGGAAATGAAATTGGTTCCAGAACTCTATTATTGTTACTAAGAGAAATGATGTTAGTTTTTTTTCCTGAATGGACTTACTTTTAGTTTTCAATTCTTAGAGAAATTTGTCACAGGAATCTTTGTCTAAGGGGCTTTAGGTACTGCCCCTTATATTATGAGTGATAGATTAACTAGTGTATTAAAAACTTTAGAGGACTTCTGTGTGTATCCTCTTTCCATGCTTTGATCTAGTGCTAATTTCTTCTCTATATCCCCAAAGCAGGGCTCATTCCAACCTTTCTGTTCACCGGGTGCTGCCCCTAAACTATGTTGCTTTTGTCCCTATTACAAACTTTGCATTTGCACCAAATTCCAGTTTTCCAAAAGGAGTTAAGAATGCTGAGTCCTCAAGTGCTCGAACATTTAGCTCTGTTAGAGGAAGCTGGTGTTTGGTTGCACACAGATGAATATAATGTTGCTACTGTCATTTTCTTTTTCCTCAGCTAGTTACAGAATTGAAATTAGGGACAATGAGTCTTTGGAGAAAAGGTAGATTATGAAAAACAGGTTGATTAATATAAGGAAAATATTCAGATAATTCTGGAATGCCTTGACATAGTAACGTCATAGAAATGTCTCACCTAAGTTGTTCTTTGCAGAGAAGGCAATTTCAATGATGTTGAAAAAATGTGTTTGTTACCAGACCTTCACATATTTGTACTAATTTCTAAAAATTAGGTCAAATTTTCTGCAAGTAGACCATCTGGTTAGCTTTTATGATTACCTGTATTTCTTAATATTTTAGTAACCACCCTCCCCAAAATAGTATATAGAATGTATGTGTAGCTATTATAATGAGAAAGCAAAACTCATAGGACGTGCTTAGAAATAAACTATTTTGTTCTTCCCACTGTTCTTTTAAATCTTTCCTGTGGCCTTGTTGCTTCCCCTGCTACAGATTATAGTTCGGGCCGAGTGTTTCTGGTCATTTCTACATAATACAGTCTCCGGATCACTTCAACTAAAACCAAACCAAGTGAGCAGCACCACTCTCGGTGTAAGAATTACCATGCCCTGCCCCGGGGCGCCTGGGTGGCATCTGACCCTTGGTTTCAGCTCAGGTCATGATCTCAGGGTCATGAGATCGAGCCCCACGCGGGCTCCAAGCTCAGCCAGGAGTCTGCTCGAGATTCTCTCTCCTTCTCCCTCTGCCCCTCCCGCTTGTACTCGCTCGCACACTCTCTCCCTCTCTCTAAAATAAATAAATGACAATGCCCTGCCCAATATAATTGCTATTTCTTGAATCGTCTTTTAAATCAGACTTTTACCCCCCCCACCAAATTCGGCCATGCTCCAAATGGAAGCCTGAGGTTGGGGCAAGCAGGAGTGGCAGCTTTCTTGGGGCTTTTCCCATCTACAGTTTCTATTCTTTTCCTTCCGTCTTGCCAACCAGATTTCTGACTTTTCCATGGTTGGAGTACAAAGAACGAGAAGAAATAAAGAAGCAGAAAAATTCTTACTTGGCATTGTCCTGGTAATCAGCTATGTGTGCTTTCTGTGTCCGACATTCATTTAAAACTGACTTTTTGCTGTATGGGGGCTTCAGCTGTTCTTTCAAGTTTCCCCTTCCCCTCCATTAGGCTTCTTATCCGTGTAGTCCTCTTGACAATGTAAAGCATCTGATCCCTTATTTCACTCTTAGTACCTTGGGCAACCTGCATTGCCTTCAACTTCCCCTTTCTGGATCTTTCTTATGGGTAACCCACATCCCGAAACATTCCAACATCCTCTGCCTGGACAAAATGTGGAGTTTAGGTCACCAAGTTCAGTGACTCACTCCTTCACTGGGCCTTTAAATCAGTTAGCCATCCATTTCTTGTACATTCGATTTTCTTAGAAAGTGTGCAATACCGGTTGATTGTGTCCTGCAACCTGCTAGAGACACAGGGATTTCTAAGATGGAGAAGAAAGGTAAGCACTATCAGGTCTCCTGAAACTTGCCTTCAGTATGTCCTTGAGTCCCTTCTCAGGAGATCCGTCCTTTCATCCTACTTCCAAATGCGCAGATATATTCTCAAACATTTTCCCAAGTCTCCAAAGAACCCCCAAGCTACCCAATCTATGTTTTCTTTCATTTGCTCTCACTTGATCTGTTGTTGGGGATACACTTCTTACCACAGTACTTGGCACTTTGGACATTTCCCTGTCCCCAAGTCCCTGGCAATCACCATTCAACTTTCTCTCTCCAGCAGGAAGTTTTCTTTTGCATCACATTGCATTTGGATCTCTAGGCATTGAAGCTCCTTCTTCGTACATATAAGCAACACACAACACAGTCCGCTGTGAACAAATTTGTAAGCACTTCTTAACATTATCACTAACTTAATCCTAATATAATCTTTGGCTTTTAACATAGCAACTAATAATGGTAGCAAAAATAACAGCAGCTAACCTTTACTCAGTTTTTAGAATGCTCCAGGCACTGTCCTACGTGCTTGTGATGGAGTATGTATGTAATGTGCACAGCACATTTGGGGTCTAATGTGTAGACTTTGGAACCTATTTTAACCTATGATTGCTCTCTCTAAAATAGTTTCTCACTACGCTGCACCCTCCTTCCTCAGGAAATCGAAATGGTGCACAAAAGCATCTCTTTCCTTTTTAGTTGTTCTTATGTGACTTAAGCACAGGTCTCAACCTTGGCCGGATGAAGCAGGTTGTTTGCAAAAACAAAAGAAGAATCAGTGTTTTCTCAAATATAACTTCAGTCTAAAAATAGATAGTGGCTATTTTATTTGCGCTTCACACCTACCAGTCCTTCTTCTTGTTTGTCAAGCCCCATTAGGCTTTCATGACACAGGAGAGACGAGTTCTGGGTGAGTGGAGGGCAAGGACTCCATGCCTCAGCCCTGATTGCTACTGCAGAGCCCATATAGCCTACCCCGTCTCTAGCACTGTCAACCAGCCCCACAGGGACAAAACAGTTTCTCTTCAGGTGGCAGCCACCAGCCCCTCACTGGGTGTTTATCCTCCCCCAAATTCCTAGAGGTGGGATGATGAAGGTGCCTGGGCAGGCCTCAGATCCTCTCTTGAACGTGCTTGTCTGTTATGCATGGTCCTGGGACCTGCCTGCCTCTGCATTCGGAGTCTACAGTTGTCGAATAAGGAATTATCCTTTTGGGAAATTCAGTATTTCCTCTGCTGCTCCTAAAGAATAGACTGTCCATCATCTTCACGTGAAACACAAATTAACCTGTCACAAAATTCTTCAAGCAGTATGGTCTTTGAGCCTCATAAAACCCTGGGAATGAGACATGGCAGAGTCATCTACTATTACATGTGAGGAAACAGGCGAAGGGAATAGTGAGACCCAACCTGCTCTTTCTTAGTTTTTCACCAAATGATGTCTTCAGCCACTTCCAAAGGGGATTGAGTCATATGGACATGGACTGTCAAATTCCTTATTTCCCACCTCAAAATGCCCCCTAACCCTCTCTGTTCTACCTCAGAAAAGTGAGTTCATTTTCTGTTCCAAGGAGGACCCCTACGCTTCTATTTGATTTGTCTTTTCCTGACACTCTCACCTTAGAGGGAAGACTTCTAACCGAGTCTAAATCTTCTGTTGTGTAAACTATAACCTTTTTTTTTTTTTTTAGATTTTTTAAATTATTTATTTGACAGAGAGACACAGCGAGAGAGGGAAAACAAGCAGAGGGAGTGGGAGAGGGAGAAGCAGGCCTCCCGCCGAGCAGGGAGCCCGATGCGGGGCTCGATCGCAGGACCCTGGGATCATGACCCGAGCCGAAGGCAGACGCTTAACGACTGAGCCACCCAGGTGCCCCAACTATAACCTTTTATTATCGTATTTTGCCCTTTTGATTTATTTCTGACAAAATGTATTTCTGGCAAACTTACTGGTGAAGGCTCTTTCATGGGCTGCTATCAATTAGGAAAGTTAACCAAGCTTGGTTCAATGTCTCACACTCCTGGATCCATGTGCAAGGCAAACATTTAGTGTGCTTTCTGCAAAGCCTTATAATGGTGAGGGGCCCAGCATGGTGGTCATGAAAGGAACATCGTCTTTGCTTGGCTCTTGATTTCAATTGCTGGATCTCATTCTCTTTATAAAAAGTGTGTCATTGAGAAAATGTTGTCTTACCTAGTATGTTAACCCAATATCCTAAGCTTTGTGGAAGCTTGTGCTTGGGCCTTGCAGTTAGACCAGAGTGCAGTATGTTTCTGTTTGTGATCCTCTATTATGTTTGCCTCAAAATCAAATAGTCCCTGTAAACGTATCCCAGGAAAGAGAGAGCATCTGCATTGTCTCAGGCTTCTTAGTAGTTATCAAGAAAAAGAGATTGTTTTTCTTCCCTCTTCATTCTCTAAAACATGTTTGTGAAAGAAGGCTCTCTGATCCAGGGTTAGGAAGTATACTGTTTTTACCATGTTAGGGTAGCTGACTCATTAGGCAAAGAAAGTGCTCAGAGGTTGGAATAATGAATTCAGGGCAATAACTACCACTTCCCCCAAGTTTAAAATCCAATATGTCAAATAAGAAGATGATAATTAAATACACACACTAACTTTTACTGCCCCTCATTTCCCTTCCAGTTCATGGATCCCTGTTCCACATATTCGGTGACCACTTGAGAACCTTCTCTGTGTCAGGCACTGTACTTGACACTGGGGCTACGTAGTTCACAAAATTGACAGAAATCCCTGACCTCATGGACTTGACCTTGTAGAGAAGGGAGACAGACAACAAATGGAATAAATGAATAAATTATAGCGATTTAGATGCTAATAAGGTCTATGGATAAAAATAAATCAGTGGAAGGGAAAAGGTGTGCTGAGGGGTAGTGGTCACAAATTTAAATAGAGTGGTAGTGAAGGCCTCACCAAGAAGGTGTTATTTGACCAGTCATAAAAAGGTGAGGATAATAAGCCACCTCTTATTTAGCTGTGTACTCTTGGGGTTTGTTTGGGTTTTTTTTTAGGATTTTATTTATTTATTTGAGAGAGAGAGAGCCGGGGGAGGAGCAGAGGGAGAGGGATGAGCAGAGACTGACACAGGGCTGGATCCCACGGCCCTGAAATCATGACCTGAGCTGAAATCAAGAGTTAGACACTTAACCTACTAAGCCACCCTGGCGCCCCTAGCTGTGTACTCTTGAGAGTGTTATTAACTTCTCTGAGCCTCAGTTTTCTCATTTTTTAAATTAATTGTTTACTTAAGTGTAGTTGATACACAATGTTACATTAGTTTCAGGTGTACAGCATAGTGATTCAACAAGTGTAAACATTATGCTGTGCTCACCACAAGCGTAGCTACCATCTGTCACTGTACATTGCTATTACAATACCATTGGCAATATTCCTTATGCTGTGCCTTTCATCCCTGTGACTTACTCATTCCATAACAGGAACCCTATATCTCTCACTGCCTTTCACCCATTTTGCCCATCCCCTACTCCCCTCCCCTCTGGCAACCATCCATCCACCCATCGGTTTGTTCTCTGTGTCTACAGGTCTGATTCTGCTTTTTGTTTTTTTATTCATTTTTTTAAGATTCCACATGTGAGTGAAATCATATGGTATTTGACATTCTCAGCCTGACTTATTTCACTTAGCATAGTACCTTCTAGGTCTACCGTGTTGTCAAAAATTGCATGATCTCATCCTTTTTTATGGCTGTGTAATATTCCATTGTATACATGTACCACATCATCCTTATCCATTCCTCTATTGATGGACTCTGAAGTTGCTTCCATATCTTAGCTATTGTAAATAATGCTGCAATAAACGTAGGGGTGTATATATGCTTTTGAATTAGTGTTTTCATTTTCTTTGTGACTGAAGGATAATAGCTACCTAGCAGAGTTATTTTTAAGATTAAATGAGAGGACGTTAATAAAGTACCTGTCACCCAGTAAATGATTAATAAATGGTAGCTTTATTAAAAATGAATCACTTTCAGTAATAGTCATCTGAGCTCAAGTGTTTCCAATGAATTAATGTAGGTTATTGTTTTCTTTATTTTCCCTCTGACATGTAGTTAACTTTTCAGTTAACTTTCTCTCTTGGCTTCTGTATTTGAAAGCTGCCAGGTTGTTAAGAAGCATTAAAATTGTTATCTCCCATAATCAGTTACACAGTCTGCCTAGGTAATGGGACTTAATGAGTGGATTAGACTTGTCAGCCAGCTCCCTTGAGTTCATTGTTTCCTATGGAATAATGGCAAAAGGAGCAGTAAATAAAAAGCTTTTTAAAAAAAGTTTCCGTGAGATAGAAAAAGCCTGAAACACAAGCATGGCTTCAAAGAGATTGAAACATGACCTAGCTATAAATAGATATTTGCAGAATCAATCTAGGATAAGAAAATGAACGCATAGTTTTTGTTCTAAATGCCAGAGTTATTTTGCCCAGTGCCAACAGAAAAAAGAAACAAAATAGTCAAACATAATTATGAGTAGAAAATGAATCCAATAGAAATATTTCCAGTCTGAAAACAGTAATAATGCATTCATGTCCAAGGGAGCATATAATTTAGGGAACCAGATTTTGCTGGGAGAATTTTTACAGTGATTTAGATGTAGGATTTTTCTCTGAAGTCTTCCAAAATTTTAAGTGTTACTAAATACCTGGCATTTGTCTTGGTAATGTAGGGGAGGAAAATAATTTTTCTTCTACCCTTCTTGGTTCTTGAATGAGACCCCTACCCCATGATAATAAAAGACAGATTAATGGGAGAAAAACACACTGAAGTTTAGTAACATTTATACCTCCTGTATACATGAGAAAGACCCAGGAAAACTGAGTAACTCCCTGAAATGGCCCAAGCCTTTAATACCATCTCCAGCTAAAGACAAACGAAAAGGATAGAGAGGCAGTTATGAGAAGTTATCAGAAAAGCCCAATAAACAAGGGTATGATTGTTATACAGATTTAAGTTGTTATCTTCTCCATTGATGACAGTTTCCAGAGATTTACAATCATCCTCTTCTTCCTGGTATAGAGAGGGAGACAGCCTTACAAATGGAGATTTGCTTTATACATATACATGTCTTTTATAAAAGGGTAACTTCTACTTGGTTTTCTGAGCTTTTCCTGTGTCTGCTTTTTAAAAATAACCAGCCTTGGGGTGCCTGGGTGGCTCAGTCAGTTAGGCATCCGACTCTTGATTTCAGCTCAGGTCGTGATCTCAGGGTCCTGGGATTGAGCCCTGCATTGGGCTTTGTTCTCAGCAGGGAGTCTGCTTGTCTCCTTCTACCTCTGTCCCTCCCCCTGCGTGGTTTATCGCTTTCTCTAAAATAAATAAGTAAATAAATCTTAAAAAAAAAACAGTCTTGGGACACCTAAGTGGCTCAGTCAGTTGAGCATCCAACTCTTGATCTCAGCTCAGGTCTTGATCTCATAGTCACGAGTCCAAGCCCCATTTTGGGCATGGAGCCTACTTAAAAAAAATATTAGCCAGCCTAAAATAATCCTTATGCCAAAGAGGAATGTTTTGTAGTGGCAAATTTTGCTCCCTTCAGTAACATGACCTGAAAATGTGACCTTTACTCTCATTGAGGAAACTTGAGGATAGGAGTAAAAGTTTGTAATGAATGTGGAGGTTAGGTTGGTCACAGGACAGTGAAACTTCGAGGCTCAAATGGTAGTAAGTATGGGGGACTATAGAACAATGGAAAAGGTATGAACTCTGGAGCTAGGTGTTGGTGTAATGGCTCTGTTTTGTATGTACTAGGTATTTGACCTAACTTCTCTGTGCTCCAGTCTTTTTTAATCCCTGAAATATTATGTTCAGCAATTTCATGTTTGAGCCAAGTAGTACCTACCCTAAAGGTAGGTTATTGAGGGATTGAGTTAATTGGCATGAAGTGATTAAAATAGTGTGTGAAAGATAGTTAAGTCCTATCTCAATATTATTATAACCAGGTCATCTAGTGAAGCAAAAGTCTATTGGCTGGCTGGTGACGATTTACTGCTCTGGTTGAGAGTTCACCCTGAAGCCTACAGGTCAGCCCTATGGAAAGGGAAGCTATAAAAGATGATTCTTACTGAATCAGATTGATCACATTTTTCACTCCCTCTCTGTTTGGTCAGAATCATGACAGTAGGCATAATGCACCTACTAGAATTTACTACACGATAGCTTTGGAGTTAACAATAAAGGCATGCATTTTTTTTTTCAGTAGGGTATAGTTGTATATACTGGGAGAATTAACCTCTAGACCTGGTTTGCTACTTTTATGCAATTTGCTTTTTCCCACCATCTTGAAACATTTTTAGTCCCACGTTTGAAATTATATCTATAAACTTAGGTCTCCAAAATATGTGCATCTGTCACCCGAGTTCTCTCCTGAATTCAGATGTTCATGTACAAAGGTCTACTCTACATCCCAACATAGATGTCTAATTGGCATCTCAAACTTGTATCCAAAACTAACCCTCCAATTCCTTCTGTCAACCTTCTCGAGCTCATTAAATGCCAACTCCATGTTTCCAGGTGCTTAGGCAGAAAAATATTGGTGGCATTCTTGGTTTCTCTCATTCTCTCACACCTCATAATAAATCTGACATATTTTACCGCCTGTACATTCAAAATAAATCTGGATTCTGACCACTTCTCACCAACTACACCAACTACACCACTGACATCCTTGTCTAAATCACCACTTATGAACGTGTGTGGTAACCACCTAGCTACTTTTTCTCCTGTTCTCATCCTACAGAACAAAGGATCCTTTGAAAACATAAAACAGCTCATGCCACATCTTTACTTTCAATTCTCCAATGCCTTCCGTCTCGTTCAGAACAAACTCCAATGTCCTTACTATGTTCTCATAGTATCTCATGGTATGTTTTCATGGCATCATGGTATCTGGCCCCCATTGACCTCTCTGACTTTATCTCTTACCACTGTCCCTCTTGTTCATCTCACTCCAGCTGCAATGGCCTCCTTCCTGTTCCTCAAACATGCCTACCTATTTCCTTTCTCAAAGATTTTGTTTTACACTTATTTTCATCTGGAATGCTTTTCCTCGGGATATTTGCAAAGATTAAACTATCAAAGTATTCAGGTCTCTTATCAAATGTTATCTTATCAGAGAGACTTTATCTACCTCATGAAAAATAGTAGTCCCTGTAGGTACTCCTAGCCTTGTTCTGCTTTGTTTTTCTTCAGAGCACTTATCAATCCGACATGTTATTGTGCGCATTTGCGTATTTTTAAATTACCTACACACCACTTATTTATATGTATTAATATATTGTATGTGTAGGTTTTTGATTATTTTTTATAACTGGAGATGATTTTTACAAATGAAATAACATTTCAATTAAACAAAACATTGCAAAATATTGATATTTGATAAAAAGTTGCCTTGTATAATTTCTGTAAATTATAATTGTTCTGAAAAAGGTGTAATGCCCTAATGATAAAAAGATTTCTAAACAAAAAAAAAAAAAAAGAGAGAGAGAAAGAACCAATTCTGCAACACCTTGATATTGGACTTCTGGCCTCCAGAACTGGGAGACACCAAGTTTCTGTGGTTTAAGCTACTCAGTTTATGGTACTTTGTTAAGGCAGCCTTAGCAAACTAATACAATGTTTTTTATCATGATGAGAAAATTCCCTTTTATTCTTGATTCTGAGTCTTTTTATCGTGTGGCCAAGAACACAACACCCTTAGGGATAGTAACAGTTGCTTTGGTGCTCACTTCACAGTTACATTATGAATGGCCAGGAGGCATACCATTTGCCATGGCTATGTTTTCCCTTATTTTTGTTAGGAGACTTTATTTTTCAGAAGAGTCTTAGGTTCACAGCAAAATGAAGCAGAAGGTACAGAGATTTCCTATATACTCTCTGCCCCCACACATGCATTGCCTCTCCCATTATCAACGTCCTCACCAGAGTGGCACGTTTATTACAATTGAACGGCCTACAGTGGCACATCGTTATCAACCAGAGTCCATAGTTTGTCAGGTTTCACTTGTGGTATTGTACATTCTGTGGGTTTGGACAAATTGATAATGACATGACATCTACCATTAGAGTATCATACAGAGTAGTTTCACTCTCCTACCCTGACAATCTTCTTTCTATTTATCTCTTCCACCCCCAACCTCTTGCAACCACTAATCTTTTTACAGTCTCAGTTTTACCTTTTCCAGAATGTCGTATAGTTGGAATCATACAGTGTGTAGCTTTTTCACATAGTAATATGCACTTAAGACTCCTTGCCTTTTCATGGCTTGATAAGCTTAATTCTTTTCAGTGCTGAATAATAATGCATTGTCTGGATGAACCACAGTTTGTTTATCCATTCACCTACTGAAGGACATCTTGGTAGCTTCCAAGTTTTGGCAATTATGAATAAAGCTACCATAAACATCTGTGTGCAGGTTTTCATGTGGACATGTTTTCAACTCTTTTGGGTAAATACCAAGGAGCAGGATTCCTGGATCATATGGTAAACATATGTCTAGCTTTGTATGAAACTGCCAAACTTCCAAAGTGGCTGTGCCGTTTTGCATTCCCACCAGCAATGAAAGAGAATTCTTGTGGTTCCACATCCTTGCCAGTATTTGCTGTAGTCAGTGTTCCAAGTTTTAGTCATTTTAATAGGGGTATGATGGTATCTTGTTTGAATTTGCATTTCCCTGGTGATGTATGATGATATATGACGTGAAGCAGGTTTTCATGTACTTATTTGCCATTTGCATATCTTTTCCAATGAGGTGCTGTTACAGTCATTGGTCCCTTTTTAAATTTTGCTTTCTTATTGTGGGGTTTTAAGAGTTCTTGGGGTATTTTGGATAACATTCTTTATCAGATATGTCTTGTGAAAGTATTTTGTCCCAGTCTCTAGCTTGTCATTTTCTGTTGACAGTGTCTTCCTCAGAGCAGAAAATTTTAATTTTAATTTTAATTTTAATTTCAGCGAGGTCTAGCTTATCAATTCTTTATTTCATGGATTGTGCCTTTGGTGTTGTATCTGAAAATCATTGCCATGCCCAAGGTCATCTAGGTTTTCTTCTATGTTATCTTATAGAAGTTTTATAGTTTTCTGTTCTACGTTTAAGTCTGTGATCCATTTTGAGTTCAGTTTTGTGACGGGAATAAGGTCTATGTCTAGATTCATATTTTGCATGTGGATGTCCAGTTGTTTCAGCACTATTTGTTGAAAAGACCATCTTTGCTCCGTTTATTGCTTTTTCTCCTTTATCAAGGATTAGTTGACCATATTGATATGGGTCTGTTTCTGGACTCTATTTGGTTCCATTTGTCTATTCTTTTACCAATGCCACATTATATTTTCTTAAAGATTTTTAAAATTTATTTATTTGAGAGAGAGAGAACACTAGCAGGTGAGGGGCAGAGGGGAAAGCAGACTCCCCAGTGAGCAAGGAGCCTGACTTGGGGCTTGATCCCAGGACCCTGAGATTGTGACCTGAGCTGAAGGCAGATACTCAACTGCCTGAGCCACCCAGGCGCCCCAATGCCACATTATCTTGATTACTGTAGCAGGTATATATACCTTCTACTGTTGCTTCCCCAAGTAGATGGGATTACCTCTGGAATCACAGTTTTACTGGGCTGGAGCCAGATCATAAGGCTGTTGATGGGTCCACAGTGGACTCTGCAGTTGGCAGGCCTATTGCTAGTGGCTCTGACAGGCAAAGACTTATCTGTTCTTTGGGTAGATGGAATGGCCTACGGGACCTTATTCAGTAGGGTGGTACTGGGACAAGGGTCAACTTCAGTGTTCACATTTGGGTCCTCAGATGATGGGCCTATTACCAGTTGTATAGATGGAGAGGCTCCTACCAGGTCCCTGGGTATGCTTTTGCTGGATCACTGGGTGAGTCCCTGGACAGCCAGAATTTTTTTTACAGACTATGGCTGGAAGGGGCTGTGGCCTAGTCATAGGGCCATTAAAATTAGGATCTCCAGGGACACAGCCACTGGGTCCCATGGCTGGCAAGATTGTTCATGGACTGCTGCTAGAAGGATCTGAAGCTGGGTATAGGGCACTGTTAGGATCTCCAGTGGCACAGACGGGATTGTCTCCTGCCAGAACTCTGGGTAGGCAGGGCTACTTATGGACTACAGCTGGGATGGGCTAGAGCCCAGTTATAGAGCTCTTTTATAATCTACAGTTAGACCAAGTTTGGCGGGCTTGCCTTCAAGGGTTCCTAGACTATGCCTGAAACAGGCTGGACCTGAGTCATAGGCCACTTCAGTGTCCATAGCCAGAACCACGTCTGTGGGCCTTTTACTTGAGAAACCAATGGATGGAACAGGTTCCTTGGTATATGGTGCTGTTGGTAGAACCAAGGACAAATGGGGGTGTAGCTGAACCCACAACAGGTATGGAGCTGTTTCTGGATCTGTAGCCAGGACCACATTTGGCACATCAGCCACCTGGGTGTGGGCCTGCCTTCTCAAAATGGCTTTCCTTGGTCTTGAACTCCACTAGGGATTTACAACTTCCTACCTGGATCCCAAGGTTCCCATAAAGGCACTTTTGTCAGTGAATGGCTGCTAAATTATTGTTACTGATGGGGGATATGAGCAGAGGACCTCTTATTCTACCATCTCGTTGATGTCACTCCTGATATCTTTTAAAAATTTTTTAAGTAAGCTCCATGCCCAGTGCAGAGCCCAACATGGAGCTTGAACTCATGACCCTGAGATCAAGACTTGAGCCGAGATTAAGAGTCAGACACTTGGGACGCCTGGGTGGCTCAGTCAGTTAAGCGTCTGCCTTTGGCTCAGGTCATGATCCCAGGGTCCTGGGATCAAGTCCTTCATCAGGTTCCTTGCTCAGCAGAGAGCCTGCTTCTCCCTCAGCCTACTGCTCCCCCTGTTTGTGCTCTCTCTCTGACAAATAAATAAATAAAATCTTAAAAAGAAAAACATTGCTTATTTATGTAATCAATTTAATAAATAAATTTAATGTATTTTACAGAGTTTTGCAACCATTACCACAATTTAATTCCAGAACATTTTCATCATCCCCATACCTATTAGTAATTATCCCATCTCCCCATTCATCCAGCCCTAGTGCAACTGCTACTGTGTAAATGGAATCACAGCAAATGTGGCTCTTTTTGACTCACTTACTTCACTTAATAAGTTTTTTTTTAAGATTGATCCATATTGTAGCATGCATCGGTACTTAATTCCATTTTGACTGCAGAATATTGTTCCATTGTATGGATATACCACATTTTATTTATCCACTTATTGTTTGATGGACATTTGAGTTTTTTCCACTCTACAGTTATTTTAAATAATGCTGCTGTGAACATTCATGTGTAAGTTTCTGTGTGAACATATGTTTCAATTCTCTTGGGCATATAGTCAGAAGTGAAATTGCTGAAACATATAGTAGGTATATGTTTAATATTTCAAGGAAATGGCCAAGTATTTTTGGAGCCATACACATTAAAGATTAAATTTAAAAAAAAATTTTTTTTTTAAAGATTTTATTTATTTATTTGAGACAGAGAGAATGAGAGAGACAGAGAGCACATGAGAAGGGGGAGGGTCAGAGGGAGAAGCAGGCTCCCTGCCGAGCAGGGAGCCCGATGCGGGACTCGATCCCGGGACTCCAGGATCATGACCTGAGCCGAAGGCAGTCGCTTAACGAACTGAGCCACCCAGGCGCCCTTAAAAAAAATTTTTAAGTAAACTCTGTGCCCAACGTGGGACTCTAGCTTATGACCCTGAGATCAAGAGTCACATGCTCAACTGACTCAGCCAGCCAGGTGTCCTGGAGATGGAATATTTTTAAGACAAAGTCTCTTTCTTTAACTATAAATTAATATCGACTTGTAAAGTTGATACTGAATCTGGCAGGTAATTCACAGGGTTTGCATTTGCTAGGTGCTTGTTTTGGTCATTTGTATATACTTTTTCCTTATGTATCAGTATGCTCCCTTTTTGGCTCAGTCTTGTTTTTTTGTTTT
>NC_138385.1:7051261-7080423 GCF_054177405.1 Leptonychotes weddellii | reverse complement strand
ATTTTAGAGAATGGATTTTTCTTGCTCTCTACTTCATTTGTAAAGTTGAGAACATGATATATGTAAATTTATGGCATTTTGATCAACAATGAATAACAATGATATATAATAAGATATTCAATATTCATAAAGATGCTAGGCATTTAAATATAGCACTTTGATAATTTTTGCTAGAAACATTCATTATTTATATATAATAACAAATAGGAATAGAATATACTCATTAAACTTTGAAAAAGGAAAAATGTCTTCTTGTTATCTCTTGATAAATTCAGTCGATTAAAGGCCTTTGTCAATTTATGTTTATTGTTTCACACTATGTTTCCTGTTTGTCTGACCCCCTTCAGTGAAAACCAATTTACATTACAGTTTCCTCTTATTCAAACTTTTCACCAATGGTAAAAGTAGAAATAAATTTGTGGCAGTGGTAAGTGGGCCAATATTTGAGAAAATAGAAACGGCATTAAAGAACAGAATTCTTCTGATGTATGCTGTAGGACATACTCATACATAGAGCTAAATATCTCTTTCAAAAAGCCCCCACTAAGTAATATCACTTCTTTCTTATTATTCTTCTTTTAAATAACTTCTTTTATGTATTCTGAAATTGAATGAAGCATTGTATCCTTTATTTTTTGTTTTGTTCGTATTTACTTCCTCGCCATTTTTCATTGTGTTTTTCTATTACCTAATCAATCTTAAATAACAACTGGATAATTGCTCAGTATATCTTGAAGTATAAGCTCATCTACAAACAAACCCTTTTTTATTACCGTTTTCTGGGATTGTATATGTGTATTTGTATATATAAAAAGCATCACTGAGTAAAAGAGTTGAATATCAAGACTTCTTTTGGGGCGCCTAGGTGGCTCAGTCAGTCGAGTGACTCTTAGTTTTGGCTCAGCTCATGATCTCATGGGTTGTGAGATCAAGGCACCCTCCCCTCCCCCTCCATGCTCAGTGGGGAGTCTGCTTAAAGATTCTCTCCCTCTGCGCCTACCCCTAGTGGCACGCTCTCCCTCTCTCTCTTTCTAAAATAAGTAAATAAATCTTTTTTTTTTAAAGATTTTATTTATTTATTTGACAGAGAGAGACATAGAGAGCACAAGCAGGGGGAGTGGGAGAGGGAGAAGCAGGCTTCCCGCGGAGCAGGGAGCCCGACGTGGGGCTCGATCCCAGTACCCTAGGATCACGACCTGAGCCGAAGGCAGACGCTTAACGACTGAGTCACTCAGGTGCCCCTAAGTAAATAAATCTTTTAAAAAAGACTTGTTTCTAAAAAAAATGAAACATTTTGAAAATATTATTTCAGAAAATATTATTTTCTGAATATTTCTGAAAGTATTATTCAGAAAATATTATTTCAGGGGCGCCTGGGTGGCTCAGTCGTTGAGCATCTGCCTTCAGTTTAGGTTATTATCCCAGAGTCCTGGGATCGAGCCCCACACCAGGCTCCCTGCTCAGCAGAGAGCCTGCCTCCCTCTGCCCCTCACCCTGTTCATGCTCTCTCTCGCGCGTGCTCTCTCTCTCATAAATGAATAAATAAAATATTTTTTAAAAAAGAAAATATTATTTCAGAAATCTAGGCTAAGAAATGTTTTAACATATCAAATTTTCTTTTTTTTTTTAAAGATTTATTTATTTATTTTTAGAGAGAGAGAACAAGTGCCAGTGTGGCGGGGGAGGGGCAAAGGAAGAGAGAGAGAGAGAATCTCAAGCAGACTTCCTGCTGAGTGGGGAGCCTGACGCAGGCCTTTTTGGAAAGGACAAGCATAATGTTGAAAAGTACTTCCTTGATCCATGATACATGTTCCAGATGAGATATGAGTCTGGATTAGTTCCATATCCTAAGAAAAAATGGGTGCTGACTTTATGTTAATATTGGATTTAGAATCATTGAACCCATTGCTTTTGATGAGTTGCATTAAGCTCCTTGTTACCAAGGCCCTCAATCTTCCTCCTGCTTCATCTGAATTTCAGGATTATTAGTTCCTCCATGTACCTATGCATCCATTCATAGAGTCTTCCAATAGATATTTATTGAGTTTTTATAAGTTCCAGGCACTGTTGTAGGTGCTGAGCATAAATTGGAGAACAAGAAGGTTGAGGGAGATTACATTCTCTTGGTAGAGGGGAGCTGAAAATAGGTTATTCAATAAGTAGATGTACTGAAAATTATTTTAGATGGTAATGAATATAGTAAGAAGGGAAGAAACAAGATGTCACAAACCTACTTCTACTCAAGCTAAGTTCACTAAGTTCTTAATATACATAGTAAAATGCCCTAGCAGCTGTTTTCTATTTAAACAGTTTTATGCTATTCCCAAACTTCAATAAAATTAATGGTAGAGTAAATCTGTCTTCCTTGGGCGCCTGGGTGGCTCAGTTGGTTAAGCGACTGCCTTCGGCTCAGGTCAGGATCCTGGAGTCACAGGATCGAGTCCCGCATCGGGCTCCCTCCTCGGCGGGGAGTCTGCTTCTCCCTCTGACCCTCCTCCCTCTCATGCTCTCTGTCTCTCATTCTCTCTCTCTCAAATAAATAAATAAAATCTTTAAAAAAAAAAATCTGTCTTCCTTATATAAAGCTATGCATTAATACTTATTGTATGTAATTATCATTAGGGTAACAGAAATATAATTTACTATTCAGTGTACTGAATGAATTTAACATAATAACTTCTATATAAACCTTAGAGTATGTAATTTAATATTGTAAGAAACACTTCATTTATCACAAAAGATAAATGTAAATACAATCTCAATCAAAATTATCACTGATTATAAATTATAGAGATGAAATATAGCAAGGTTTTGTTGTATATTCATTTAAATTTTTCAAAAGATCATTATTACATAAAGAAAACTATCCCTACACATAATCTATTTATGGAAACTCTACTGGTATTTCATTGCTCATCTCATAATACTATCTAACAAGTATATGATAATTGCTGTGTGTCAGGTACTCTTCTACCCACTTTACGTACATTAATTTATGCAATACTCAGAATGACCCTACAAAGTAGATCTTACTATTATCCATATTTTATAGATGAGGAGGCAAGCATTGAGAGATTAAGTAACTTGCTTGAAGTTACAATCAAGAAGTGTTGGAGCTGAGATGTCATATCCTACTTGAAGGGTTTCCTGGTTATGTCAATCATAATTAACCTTTCTTTTATCTTTTCTCTTATAAGCTGCTTGTTCCTATACCATTGACTGGCAAGGAAAAAAGCAGGGAGAATTTTAAAAAGAGGTTATTATAGGGGCACCTGGGTGGCTCAGTTGGTTAAGCATCTGCCTTCGGCTCAGGTCATGATCCTGGAGTCTTGGGATCGAGCCCCACATTGGGCTCCCTGATCCATGGGGAATCTGCTTCTCCCTCTGCCCTTACCCGACTCGTGTGCTCGCTCTCACTCTCTCTATCAAATAAATAAGTAAAATCTTTAAGAAAAAAAAGAGGTTATTATAGCAATACAGACTACAGAAGAAATCTGGGCAAGAGATGGTGGTGTATTGGACTAGGATGACAGCATTGTGGGTAGTTAGAAATGATGGGATATAAATAGAAGACAGAGCCAACAAGGTGTTCTGACATGGGGAAGGCAGAGAATGAGAGAAAAAAAAGAGTGAAGGATAATATCAAAATGTTTGTACTTGAGCACTGTATGCATAGAGTTGTCACTAATTAAGATAAGAATGACTCTTGAAGGAGCAGGTTTTGTGGGAGAAGAAAAGATGATTAGATTTGCCTATGAGTAGACATCCATGTGGGGATGTTGAGTAGGCCATTGTATATATGAGGCAAGAATTCAATGGGGGTATCTATGCTGGGGATAGATGGTATTAAAAGCTAGAATACTGGCTGTGATTACTAATGGAATGAGTGTAACTAGAGAAGAGAAAAGAATCAAGGACTGAGGCCTGGAGTACTCCAAAGTTTAGAGATCAGGGAGATGAAGAAGAAGTAGTGCAAAATAATAAGAAGGATTTTACAGTAAACCAAAAGAGAGTTTTTTGGAAGCCTACTATAAAAAGCATTTCAAGGATAGGGGAGTGATCAATTGTGTTGAATGCTGCTAATGTTTAAAGTAAGATAGGAGTCACATTGGGTGCAGCAGTTTAGGGGTCATTGATGAGCTTTATAAAAGCAGTTTTGGTCAAGGGATAGAGATTATAGTGGATTTGAGGAGAATGGGAAGAGAAGAATGGAGACATTGAATATAGATCACAGTTTTGAGGTGTTTTGCTGTAAAAAGAGACACAGATTAACAGCTACACAGAACTGTGTGCCAAGTTTTTATATGAATTTGGAAAAGAGGAACAGTAGAGGGGCAAAATGGTGATACAGGAAAGAGAGGTGCCTGAGAATAGGCAAGAAGTGGTAATCCAGCACCCAATTGGAACGCTTGGCCTTAGCTGGGCCCACCATTACCACATGTGCTGTAACAGGAGGGAGAATGGAGAATGTGTGGGTTCAGATGTGGGGAGGAAGCTGATGGTGGGAGCTTGTGGAAATTCTCTTCTAATTTCTGTATTTTCTTTTTCACTTAATATGAAGCAAGGGGAGGAAGGAAGAGAAGGTAGAAGATATGGAATAGTTGTTTGTAAGCTACAGTTGTGAATGTGTTAGCATCACTGCCAAGTAGCATTGTGTGCCCATGTGAAATAGTGATTCTCACCTTGAAGTGAGAACAGTCAGCACCGGTTTGATTTGTTTCTCAGCTGGAGCAAACTTCCTGGGGAAATGGGAGGGTAGGCCAAGGGAGTTCCTTTAACCAGGATGTGGGTTTTGCCCAATGAGTCAGATGAAGAAAGAAGAAGAAGCAAGTGAAGTCCAGGAGAGTATATGAGAGCCAAATGATTATATTGGCTACAAATGATTATATATGGATCATGACTTTTAAATAGATTAAGGATTAAAATGGTAGCAGAAGGATGATGAGGGACAGTGCAAGAGTAGTAGTTTCAGTGAAATGTATGTCCAAATGGAGTCAAAGGATTGTTGGGCTTTCGGTATTACTTAGAATGAGCTGCAGCTGTGTAGGGATACTTCTAAAGGAGGGTTCTGGAGTGAATACAGATATTGGTAATTCTAAGGTCAAGGGTATGACCATGGAAATAGATGGACATTTAAGGACATTGAAGAGAGGTGAAAATGTTGGAATTGCTTTAAGGATCATCTGTGTAGTTGATGAAATAATCACTATTCGTGACAAGAATAGTGTTAGAGTGCATGTCGGTGAGGCTGCAATTAAATCTTCAAGAAATGAGGAGGAGTGCCCAGGGATATGTAGATTACTGCCACAGGGAGGAGGAGTGGGTGGCATATTCTAAAAATATTTGATTCAAAACTGGGTGTTTTAGGGAAGTGGGAGGAAGAATAATCTGGAAGCATCTTCAGGCCTAATAGTAGTAGGGCTATGGGATAAACAAGTTAAGTGTTGTCCTAGGGAGAGATCCAAGATTCTGTAAAGTGAGAAAGTGAAGTATCAGAAACCCTGAACAAATAAACCATTAAAGAAATTGACTCCTTAGTTAAAATCTATTCTTAACTACCTCACCACCCCACCCCACCATACGAGTACACACAAATAGACTCTGGTGACTTCATTGGTAACTGCAATAAAATGTTCAGAAGCAGGTAATGTCAGTCTCCTACAAACCATTCCAGACTTTGTACTATATATTTTACTTATTTTGTACAAGGTGGAGACTTTGTTTTCGGCAATAATAAACACCCAAATTAGCATAGAGGTTAGCCCTACAGGGTGGGAGGCGAAGGGCCATGCGATCTGGCTGCTACACATAGCGCACCTCAAATGGCTGATATTTTATTTCTTAGTCTAGTTGATGGGTATACGGGTGTATAGTTAACTATTTTTTGTAGGTTTTTATACAAATAAAATATTTCATAATAATGTTTAAAAACCAAATTGTGCTAAGGAAGTTGATATGTCATTTTTGAGGGGTGCTTGCCTGGCTCAGTCTGTAGAGCATGTGACTCAATCTTGGGGTTGTGAGTTCAGGCCCCACCTTGGGTGTAGAGCTTACTTAAAAATATATATATTCTTTTTTAAAAAGATTTATTTATCTATTTTAGAGTGAGAGAGAGAGAGAGCTGGGGGGTGGCAGGGGAAGAGGGAGATGGAGAGAGAAACTCAAGACTCCACGCTGACCATGGAGCCTGATGTGGGACCTGATCTCATGACACTGAGATCACGACCTGAGCCAGAACCAAGAGTTGGACACTTAACTGCACCATGCAGGCGCCCCAAAAATATATATTCTTTTTTTTTTTTTAAAGATTTTATTTATTTATTTTTGCGAGAGAGTGAGAGAGAGAGAGAGCAGTGGGGAGGGGCAGAAGGACAGGGAGAAGCAGACTCTATGCTGAGCAGGGAGCCTTTCACGGAGCTTGATCCCAGGACCCCAGGATCGTGACCCCAGCTGAAGGCAGACACATAACCGACTGAGCCACCCAGGCGCCCAAAAATGTATATTCTTTTGAGGACATTGGTGGTGAAACAAAGATGAGAGGAGAGCAACAATTTCAAGGGGCATTGTAGTCCAAGAAGTCTTGTTTCGTGTTTTGTTTTTTTTTACAATAGGCGGTTTTGGGGGTACGTTTAGTTTTTTTTTCCCAAAGATTTTATTTATTTATTTGTCAGAGAGAGACACAGCGTGAGAGGGAACACAAGCAGGGGGAGTGGGAGAGGGAGAAGCAGGCTTCCCGCGGAGCAGGGAGCCCTAGGCGGGGCTCGATCCCCGGACCCTGGGACTATGACCTGAGCCGAAGGCAGACGCCTAATGACTGAGCCACCCAGGCGCCCCAGTATGTTTAGTTTTTATAGGGAAAAGGTAAGCAAAGGGAGAATTTGAAAATACCTGATGAAGTCACAAAGAATCCTGGAAGAGATAGAACAACACTGACCAGTGGATTTTCTCAAAACAAGGGAATGGGAACCTCATACTCTGAAGTCGGGGAAATTTGTAGGTATTTGGATAAGAAGTTAAAGAAATTTATGTCTAATATGCTTACATTTCTCTACAAATTAGAAGGCATGTATGCTATAAGATAGTCCTTAACCTGTGCTCCAATACCTGCGATGCTTAAATGCTGAGCAGCCGGGTCTGTCTTCGGCTGGCTTTGGCTTTGGCTTTGTCTGTTCTGTACTTCTGGGTCCTGAACTTGTTTGCTTGTTTGTTTTTTCTTTGTTGTTTTAAGCTGTAGCTTCTAATAGTGGTTCTACATCTATCCTTTGGGGTATCACATAACAGCAGGCCATCACTTTCTGCAAACTCACATTTTACTTGTCACATTTAAATTATTCATATTTTCTTGTCCAATAACCCTTTATAGAGAACAAAGAAACAAGCATTTCCTCTCATTGATTTTAATCACCTTAAGCTTGAAGGATACCTTGGCCACTTCTACATCCTTAGAAATTATGTTGAATTTTATAGTGTGATATGAATTACATATTCCAAGTATTTTATTTTAGTTGCATCTATAATAAAATTATCATTTGGTTTTGAAATTTCTTGAACTATGGTAGTACATTATATTTGCAATGCTTTTATGGGTTTCGATGAACAGAATTGAAAATTTGTTATTGACATAATTTTAAGTGGTTTTAAAGCATTATACACAATTTAAATGACATTAAATGAAAAACAGATATCTGGAGAATTTTTAGCATATTCAAGTAGAAGTGCTAGTACTACATTCTATATACTGATTATCACCACAGTTCTACATATTTTTGTTGTTCCATTAACAAAGAAACAATTATAGTTCCAGTATGTAGTTTACATTCATTTTATTACTTTCTACTTTTGGGGGGGATGATATTCTAAAATCTCCAAGATTACCCTTTCACTGTTGTGTTCATTTTTCCCTTAGAAAACTAATTCAGAACCGTGAAAAGTCTTTGGGCTCCTATGGAATCTGAATGAAATTTATAGAAGCCAATAAAGCAGTAAATTCGGGAGCGCCTGAGTGGCTCAGTGGGTTAAGCGTCTGCCTTCAGCTCAGGTCATGATCCCAGGGTCCTGGGATCGAGGCCCGCATGGGGCTCCCTGCCCCTCGGGGAGCCTGCTTCTCCCTCTGCTGCCGCTCTGCCTACTTGTTTTTTTTCTCTCTCTCTCTGTGTCAAATAAATAAATAAAATCTTAAAAAAAATAGTAGATTCACAGAAAAACACGTACGGCCATTTTCACTCAAACAGCATTGTGTTCATTTCAATATCCAAATTTCTTTCCCTAAAATTAACCTTTACATTACATTTCTTTCCACATCACTGTCTCCTTCTGTCTTACTCTCCTTCTGTCCTACCTGTTCTTTTTTTGCATCTCTTGCCTCCTTTCCATTTTCCCTCTCACTGCCCTATTTCAGAATATTGGAACTTACGACCAGGACTGTTGGTAAAATCTTCTAAATGGTCTCTGACTTCAGTCACCTCCTCCCTCCTCAATAATCTATCATTCCTACAACACCAGGGACACATTCTTTAAAAACAGGTAGATGATAACATTCCGCTCTTCAGAAATCTTCGAGAAATACCTCCTCCATCTTGCAATCAAAGTTCTTTACAATTTTACACAAGCCTGCCTTCCCAGCTTTTGCTTTTGTGACACCTTCCCAAGGTATATACTTTCTATCTCATCTGGTATATTGGTTTTGCTCCCAAATCAACTGTGACATTCTAGCTTCTGTGACTTTGCTCAAGCTTTACTCCTCGTTTCTCAGATTCCTGTCAAGTCATATTGTCCTTTTGAAGGCACAGCTTTGATTCCAATTCCCCCTGGAAAAGACCATAAAGTATAAATATTACAAGCACAGCTACTGGTGTCAGACTGACTGATTTACACTGTGTTCTACCCTTTGCTACCTGTATAACTTTAGATAAATCACTTAACTTATTGCATATGATGGTTTGTGGAACACATCCAAACTGTTCAAGGATGACTTGGGAAAAACAAAACAAAATTTAAGAACATTTTATCATGCATGTATTGAATTTTCCTTATAAAGCAGTACTTTGGAAAAAATATTTATTTAATCGAAGGCAAAAACATCTGGGAATCTGGTAGAGAATTGTAATTTGTGGATGTACAGTAATATTCACAGTCAAAATCACATTATTTGGCACCCAGTCAAAAATTACAACCCAAAATGAGAAAAAAAGCAAAGCTAACTCAAAAATAATAGGCTTGTTTGGGGGGAAGGGGATTGCTGTGTGTTTTTTAGGCCAGAAATTGCCAAGCTTGTTCTAAAGTTTATATGGAGATTGAAAGGACCTAGGATATCCAAAACAACTTTGCTAAGGTAAAATGAAGTCAGAATAGTCACTCCACCTGACTTCAAGATTCATTATAAAGATACAATGTGTCAGGGGCACCTGAGTGGCTCAGTCGGCTAAGCATCTGACTCGGTTTCGGCTCAGGTCATGATCTCAGGGTCGTGAGATCGAGCTCTAAGTCTGGCTCCACACTCAGCAGGGAGTCTGCTTGAGATCCTCTTTCTCCTTTTGCCCCCCCCTCAAAATAAATAGACAAATCTTAAAAAATACAGTGTGGTATTGATTATATAAAGATAGACACATAGATCAGTAGAACAGAATAGAAAACCCAGAAGAAAACCTACACATATGGTTAATGGTTTTTCTATAAGTGTTTCAAGGCAATATAATGAATAAAATTATTCCTTTCAGCAAACTGTGCCATAACAATTGTCTATCCACATGCAAAAAGTGAACCACAGCCCCATATAAAAATTAACTCAAAATGGGTCACAGACATAAATGTAAAATCTAAAACTTCAAAACTTCTAGGAGAAAGTTTGTGTGACCTTGGTTAAAGGAAAGATTATTTCTACACCAAAAGCATACCATAAAAGACATCCAGAAAAGTTAAACTTAATGAATTGGGCTTCATTAAAATTAATTTCTGTTCTTCAAAAGACTGCTAGAGAATGAAAAGAGAAGCCATACGCAGAAGGAAAATTTTGCAAAGTATCTCCAAATGCAAGCACATGAAAAGATGTTTAATATCATTAGTTATTATGGAAATGCAAATCAAAACTATGAGGCACTGCTACACACGTATTAAAATGGCTAAAATTTAGAAGATTGACATACTCAACTGGTTGTAGCATATAGAGTAACTCTTACATGTTCCTGAAGGGAATGCAAAACGGTACAGTCACTTTGGAAAATAATTTATCAGTTTGTTAAAAAAAGCTGAACATACACTTGTGATTTCACACAGCCATTCCGCTCCCAGATATTTACTCAAGTTAAATAAAAGCATACACATACGTGCACACACACACACACACACACACACACTCAGCTTTATTTTTATTTTTTATTGAGGTATAATTGACATATAACACATTAATTTCATGTGTACAACATAGTGATTTGATATTTGAATACACTGAAATCATCACCACAATAAGTCTGGTTACCATTCATCACCATACATAGTTATAATTTTTTTTTCTTGTAATGAGAAGTTTTAAGATTTACTCTCTTAGCAACTTTCAAATAGACAATACAGTATTATTAACTGTAGTCACCATGTTATACATGACATCCCCAGGATTTACTTATTTTATAACTGGAAGTTTCTACCTTTTGACTCCCTTCATCTGTTTCACCCATACCCTATCCCCCACCTTGGGCAGCATCAGTCTCTTCTCTTTACCTATGAGTTTTTCTTTGTTTGTTTTGACATATTTTGTATTTTTTAGATTCCACATATAAATGAAATCATATGGTATTTGTTTTTCTCTGTCTGACATTACAGTTAGCAATAATCATAGCAGCTTTATTTGTAATAGCCCCAAATGGGAAACAACCCCAATTTCTGTCAATGTGAATAAATAGCCACAAAAATGAATGAACCACTTGATACATGCAATGATAATGATGAATCTCAAATCAATTATACAGAGTGAAAAAAGTGATACTGAAGAGTCATACTGTGTGAGTCCATCAATAAAGTTCTAGACACATAAATGAATCTATAGGGTCATAGAGCATATGTGGGGTTAGGCTAGGTTGTGCATGAAGGAGGGATTACAAAGAGTTTGAGGAAACTTTTGAGGATAATGGTTATGCCCATTATCTTTATGGTAGTGATGGTTTCATAGGTGTATACATATTTCAAATGTTACCAAATTGTATGGTTTAATTATGTACATTTTATTGTATATCAGTTGTATCTCAAAGTGTTAAAAATGAAAATAATAGATTTAGGCAAGTATCTGATTCTAAAGTACCATTAACCCGTGTAGTGTATACTCTTAAAGGCAGGGACAGTGTTCTTTTGTCCCTTTTGAAATCTTACTCTCTGGTATAGCATCTTAAATATAATAAATATGATATAAGTCCTCTTCAAATTGAATTGAGACAATTACAGTCTTTCAGATCGCAAACCAACAAAAAGGAATGATAAAGTAATAGAGTATTTGATATTCAGAAATCATGATGGATTCTGTCTCTGATATTTTAGCTCAGTGTATTATATCATTGGCAGCATGAAACCAAAAATGTATGGTTCATACCACTTTGTAAGTGGCAAGGGGATCTTTCATGGCCACAGGTTAAACCCAAATGTCTAAATAATTTCTTTGTGAAAGAGTGTACTCAACCACATGACTAATGGAGCATTAAGGCATGAATGGTTCAAACAACCAACTCACACAAACTATGGGAGCACATCACAAAATACATCCTACTAACAATAAATCGGTGGCCTTATTTTTAATGCCTGGTAGACAGCATGTTTTTGTTTGGTTTCATTTTCTCTGTTTCTTTGTTGTTGTTGATGTTTTCTTCCTTCCTTCCTTCCTTCCTTCCTTCCTTCCTTCCTTCCTTCCTTCCTTCCTTCCTTCCTTCTTTCCTCCTTTCCTTCCTTCCTCCCTTCCTTCCTCCTCTCCCTCCTTCCCTCCCTCCCTCCTGCCTGCTTTAACCCTAGGAGCAATTGGCAGATAATCATTTTCCATTTTAGCTGAACAATCTAATAAATGCAAATACTACCTTGAAATCAGAATGTGGAGGAGATTTGCTACTTAGCTAATAAATCCAGACATTATAAACACCCTTAGGCAGCTGTCAGGTGAATAAGAAGGCATGATTTTTTACCTGCTCTGGTATCACTGCTGTGGTAACATTCATCAACTCTGTCTTTGCCTAAGTTCTCTATCTTTTTTTTTAAGATTTTATTTATTTGACAGAGAGAGACACAGCGAGAGAGGGAACACAAGCAGGGGGAGTGGGAGAGGGAGAAGCAGGCTTCCTGCGGAGCAGGGAGCCCGATGCGGGGCTCGATCCCAGGACCCAGGGATCATGACCTGAGCTGAAGGCAGACGCTTAATGACTGAGCCACCCAGGTACCCCAGTTCTCTATCTTTAATAGAGAAAAATAATATCAGTGCATTTCAAAGAGCTTTTATGATGTGAATCATTGCCACAGAAATGACTACTGAATACCAGAGCACAAAGGACAGTTGTTACAGAAAGTTAAACATCTGTAACCATGGGAAAATGACTTTCAATGTATCCTTTACCCTGATAAGTGAAACTAGTCATGTAAATCACATAAGAGACTCCATTTTATTAATTCCATCTTGTACCCTTATTATTAACAATCCTGCCATTTGAATAAAATAAAAGTACAATTATTTGATGGACATATTATAAATTATTGTTTGTGAACAAAATATGACTCATTCTGTCATATTAAATTTATATATTGAAATCTACTTTATTTGATTAAGGAAGTAACTAAATATCAAGAGTATAACATTGAAAAATTTGACCTATGAAGTGACAGATAAAACATAACTTGGAATTTCAAAATGTGATGTGCAACATAGTACTAGAACTTCTAGCCAGGGCACTAAGGCAAAAAAAAAAAAAAGTAAAGAAGAATAAAAGGCATACAGATTGGAAAGGAAGGAATAATATTGTTCCTATTTGCAGAGGACATAATTGTTTATATACAAAATCTCAAGGAATCTACAAGTCTCCTAGAACTACTAAGTATGTTTAGTAGTGTCATAGTGTACAAGGCCAACACACAAAAATCAGTTGTGTTTCTCTATGTTAGAAATGAACATTTGGAAACCAGAATTAAAAATACAATGTCATTGGGTGTTCAGTTTGAGAAGTTCTTTATAGATCTTGGATACCAGCCCTTTATCTGTAGTGACAGGGAAAGAAACAACAAAAGCTGGAGAGGTTGTGGAGAAAGGGGAACCCTCTTACACTGTTGGTGGGAATGCAAGTTGGTAGAGCCACTTTGGAAAACAATGTGGAGGTTCCTCAAAAATTTAAAAATAGAGCTACCCTATGACCCAGCAATTGCACTTCTGGGTATTTACCCCAAAGACACAGATGTAGTGAAAAGAAGGGCCATATGCACCCCAATGTTCATAGCAGCAATGTCCGCGATAGCCAAACTGTGGAAAGAGCTGAGATGCCCTTCAACAGACGAGTGGATAAAGAAGATGTGGTCCATATATGCAATGGAATATTACTCAGCCATCAGAAAGGATGAATACTCAACTTTTACATCAACATGGATGGGACTGGAGGAGATGATGCTAAGCGAAATAAGTCAAGGAGAGAAAGTCAATTATCATATGGTTTCACTTATTTGTGGAACATAAGGAATAGCATGGAGACATTAGGAGAAGGAAGGGAAAAATGAGGGAGGGCGGAATTGGAGGGAGAGATGAACCATGAGAGAATATGGACTCTGAGACACAAACAGGATTTTAGAGGGGAGGGGGGAGGGGGAATTGGTTAGCCCAGTGATGGGTATTAAGAAGGGCACGTACTGCATGGAGCACTGGGTGTTATAAGAAAACAATGGATCGTGGATCACCACATCAAAAACTAATGATGTATTGTATGGTGACTAACATAACATAATAAAATTAAAAAAAAAATACAATGCCATTTAGAATCACTCCAAAGAAAATGAAATACTTAGGTACACACTTAATCAACATTTAAAAAGTTGTTCTGTGAAAGAAGGCACTGTTAAGAGAATGAAAAGAGAAAATAGAGACTGGGAGCAAATTTGTAAATTGCATATTTGAAGAAGGACTTGTATTCAGAATGTATAAAGGACTCCAAGCTCTACAGCGGAAAAGCAACCAACCTAATAAAAAATGGGCAAAACGTTTGAAAAGACATGTTACCAAAGAAGATATACAAATGGGGGCGCTTGGGTGGCTCAGTTGGTTGAGCGACTGCCTTCGGCTCAGGTCATGATCCTGGAGTCCCGGGATCGAGTCCCGCATCGGGCTCCCTGCTCGGCAGGGAGTCTGCTTCTCCCTCTGACCCTCCCCCCTCTCATGTGCTCTCTCTCTCTCTCTCATTCTCTCTCTCAAATAAATAAATAAAATCTTTAAAAAAAAAAGAAGAAGATATACAAATGGCAAATAAGCACATGAGAAGATATTCAATATCACTTACCATTAGGGAAATGCACATTAAGAGCACAATGAAATATCACTATAAAACGATCAGAATGACTGAAATAAAACAAAGTGGTAACTGGGATGCCTGGCTGGCTCAGTGGGTGGAGCATGTGACTCTTGATCTGGGGGTTGTGAGTTCCAAGCCCCGAATTGGGCCCCCAAAGCCTACTAAAAAAAAATGGTGGTGACACTACAATGAGGTATCATCTCACATCTGTTAGAATGGCTATAATCCAAAAGACTTGAGATAACAAGTGTTGGGGAGGATGTGGAGAAAGGGGAACCCTCGTGCACTGTTGGTGGGAATGTAAAGTGGTACAGCAATTATGGAATACAGTATGGAGGATCCTCAAAAAATTAAAAATAGAACTATATGATCCTATTTCTGGGTATTTATCCAAAAGGATTAAAATTAGGATCTCAAAGAGATATTAGCACTCCCATTTTCATTGCAGTGCTATTCACAATAGCCAAGATGTGGAAACAACTTAAATGTCCATCAATGGGTGAATGGATAATGAAAATGAAGTATATACAAACAATGGAATATTATCCCAGCCTTATAATAAGCAGGAAACCCTACAATACGTGATAGCATGTATGAATCTTGAGGACATTATGCTAAGTGAAATGAGCCAGTTGCCGAAGGACAAATCCCACATGTGTCCACTTATATGAGATACTGAAAATAGTCAAACTCATAGAAGCAAAGAATAGAATGGTGGTTGCCAGGGACTGGGAGAGGTGGGGGATGGGGAATTGCTAATCAGCATGTATAAAATTTCATGTATGCAAAATGAATAAGTTCTAGATATCTGATGTACAACATTGTGCCTGTAGATAACAATACTGTATTTTACACTTAAAAATCTAAGAGGGTACATGTTGTGTTTTTTACCACAATAAAAATATAAATTAATTTAAAAAATTGTGTAATTAGGTACATAGTTGATGACTGTGATTGTGTCTTGATATACTATTTATCAAAAAAGATATAATTACTGGGGTGTCTGGCTGTCTCTGTCAGTAGAGCATGTGACTCTTGATCTTGGGGTCATGATTTCGAGCCCCACGTTGGGTATAGAGATTACTTTAAAAAAAAAAAGATACCATTGCTTATCCTTTCCAGTATTTTTTAACCTTGAATCTTATTTTGTCTGATATGTATAATACCCTTCTGCTTTGATTCTTTTAGCACTTCATTAATAAATTTTTCCATCTTTTATTATTAAGCTCTTTGTATCAGTACAATTTAAGAGTATCCCTTGTGAACAGCTTCTGGTTGTGTTATTTTTGTATGTTTTGCTTTGTTTTCTTCTATTTTGAATTCTCTGACTTTTAATAGGGGAATTTAATGTGTTCACATTTATCACAATTTCCGGAATGTTTTATTTTAACTCTCTTATTTTATATACTTAAATTTCCATGCTTTTACGTTTTTGCTTAAGAACAGACTCTTGTTGAATTGACGAAATTTTCTTTGTTTTATGTTTTTCTAATGGTTTAGAACTTACGCATCTTACATTGTTTGACAAACTGCCATTTAAGCTCATATGTTCTATCAGCATCTAGAATTAATACTTATATCTTACTCCCAAAGACAAGCCATTTATCATGAAACGACTTACCCCTGCTATATTTCCTTGGTAGTAAAACCGTGTATATGGACAGGCTCATTATAAAAAAATGATAGTATATAAAATTTTTGCATCTTCAAATATCATTGACTACCAAATTAAGTGTTTGCATCAATAAATATTAACAAAGACCAAATTAAAGCACAAGTAGCCATTTAAGGAGCAAATCTAAAATGAATTCAGTTACTAGTAACCATTATCTTAGAATTTATTTTCTCAATACTAGCATTCCTACACTTCAATTATTACTTTATATAGAAATACATAGATATAATTTTATATATGTGTATATATAATTGTATGTTATATAATTACATATTATGAATAAATATAATTTTATATACTTGGCTTTGGAATACCACTCTCAGTTGTAAGGCTGACATACTCAGAGTTCTGACACACCTTCTTTAATTCAATATAATCAGAACTTTTATAAGAGTATTTACTATTTATATATGTTCCAAAAACAGTGCTCAGTGACTTCTACTACCTTCCAAATAGCTGAATTCATGCATATATTGAATATAAATATGAGATTTGTCACATCTCTAATCAAGAGGAATAAAGATTCATTTTAAGAGATAAATCGGATGTACCAAACTATGCTAAGGATATTTACAGCATGAAGGCTATAAATATGCATTTCCATTTGATCACTTGTATCAGTAGTTATGCTAAAGGACCATTAAAAAATTGTAAACAGACTTAGAATAAAGCAAAATAATGGCCTTAAGTACAGTTTGATTGAGCAACTGAAATGTATCTAAATCTGACATCTGTAGAATGCTGTAAAGAGAATCAAAACCTTTTTTTGTGTTTTAAAGCATGCTCACAGTACCTATTAACATTGCTAACAAGTGTCTGTTTATAACTTCCTAAATTTCATTTTCTTAAATCATATATCACAGAGTTTTTTTTATACTTAAGTATTTTCGTGATAGGTTTCATTTTTTCCTTCTCTTACTCCCATAATCAGTTTGAGTCAAATTTACTGAGAACTTTTTATGTGCTGGGCCTGTTTTGCAATAGTGTGAATGAGTTACTGCTCTGCCAAGAGTGTGCGCTTCTTTCTCACCTGTGTTATCCCTTCTCTTACAACAGAAGTTCAGCCCACTCATAATTTCTGCAACACTACAACCCTTTAAGAAGTCTTGTTTGTGTTATAAATGACTTTGAATTTTGCAAAACACTGATCGTGTGTGCACATAAGTCACACATTTGGATGCACCAGTTTAGAACACATATCTGTTGTCATGAATGCCCACAACATACATGTACATGTATTCATGAATGCTTATGAATGCATGTGTGAGTGCACACGCGCACACAGATCTAAGAAATGTATTTCAGGGTGTCCACACCATCATCAAACCACTAGTGCTTTGTGATAAATATTTAAACTCTACTACTATATAGTCTTTTCTCTGAGCATCTTTTCATATGTTTACTAATCATTTGTATTTCTCTTTCTGTGAATGTCCTGTGTGTCTTCCTTGCCTGCTTTTCTATTTAGGCTTGTTTTTCTTTTCAACACATAGATTCACCTTACATGTTTAGAATAACTCTTTGTCATGTTTCCTCAAAATATTATATCCCAGTCTGTTGTGTCTTTTTGTAATGTTTCATTTTAAAATAATTTTATACTCAAAAGAATTGCAAAGTTTTTTGTGCAGAGTTACTGGACACTGCTTAGTGATCTTCCCCTGGTTGTAAATATCCTACATAATAAGCATGATAAAATTATCAAAACTAAGAAATTCATGTTGATACAATACTATTTACTAAACTGTGGACTTTATTCAGATTTCACCAGGTTTTGTACTAATCTCCTTTTTTGGTTTCAGAATCCAATCTAGGGTCCCTCATTTGATTTAGTTGCCATGCCCCCCCAGGCTCCTTCCTTCTCTTTCATAACCTTGAAACTCTGGTCAGGTGTTTGTTGAATGCCCCTCGATTTGTTTTTCCCTAATGTATTTTTTTCTTGATTAGACTGAGGCTATTGATTTGGGGATGAATACCACATAAATGCTGTGTCCTTTACCTTGCAGCATATAAGGATATTCATGATATCAGTAAGTCCTATTACAGGAGATGTAAACTTTGATCGCTTTGGTGGAGTTGGTGTCTGCCACATTTCTCCACTCTGAAAGTTGTTTTTTTTCCTTTCCATATACTACACCTAAGAAGCTTATCATTAAGTCGAGTCCATGCTTAAGTGTGTGGAAATTTAAGCTACAGGGCGCCTGGGAGGCTCAGTCGGTTAAACAATGGACTCTTGATTTCAGCTCAGGTTGTGATTTCAGGGTCCTGAGATCAACCCCACATTGGGCTCCACACTCAGCACAGAGTCTGCTTCTCCCTCTCCCTCCCCCCGTTTGCATACATGCTCTCTCTTTCTCTCAAGTAAATAAATAAACTCTTTTAAAAAAAATGAAAAGAAAAATTAAGCTACACTTCCCAAGATATGTCAAAAGTTTTGGGAAAATATGTTAAAACCACCAAAGTCATTAATTTTAGGGGGAGATACTTTGAGTCTATGCAAATATCCTGTTTCTCTTAAACTTTTGCCAATTATTATTACTTTTCACAGTGGATCTTGCCTGCCACAATTATCACTGATGTTCTTTTATTTTTTTTAAGATTTTATTTATTTATTTATTTATTTGAGAGAGAGCACAAGCCAGGGGAGGGGGGGAGCAGAGGGAGCGGGACAAGCAGACTCCGAGCTGAGCACAGAGCCCGACATGGGGCTCAATCCCACAACCCTGAGATCATGACCTGAACTGAAACCAAGAGTAAGTCACTTAACCAACTGAGCCACCCAAGTGCCCCTATCACTGATGTTCTAATGGCGGTTATCTATTTCTCACATTCCCACCACCATTCATTTAAAATTTCCATCATTTATTTACATCGGTTTGGGCTCACAGGTATTAATTGTATTTTTTGGGTTTTAATCCCAAACTACCATTATTTATTTTACTTTTCATATTGCTCTACCTATGGCCAATTGGATCTATTTTGGGTTGGTACCTATGTCCTTTTGACATTCCTTCTACCCACCCCCCTCTTCGCCTTTGCACTTGTATATGCTTTCTGGCATCACAAGATGTTCTAGGTGCACCACCGAGGCCTGGAATTAACCATCACCCAAGGAGCCCTGGCTCCTTTTATTTATTTTTTTTATTTGAAGCCACTCATTTTTTTTTTTTTAACCTTTCCTCTCTCCTCATTTCTTTTTTTATTTTTATTTTTTTTTAAAGATTTTATTTATTTATTTGAGACAGAGAGAATGAGAGAGAGAGAGCACATGAGAGGGGGGAGGGTCAGAGGCAGAAGCAGGCTCCCTGCCGAGCAGGGAGCCCGATGCGGGACTCGATCCCGGGACCCTGGGATCATGACCTGAGCTGAAGGCAGATGCTTAACCAACTGAGCCACCCAGGCACCCCAAATAAATAAATTTTTTTTTAAAGATTTTTATTTATTTATTTGAGAGAGAGAATGAGAGACAGAGAGCATGAGAGGGAGGAGGGTCAGAGGGAGAAGCAGACTCCCCGCCGAGCAGGGAGCCCGATGCGGGACTCGATCCCGGGACTCCAGGATCATGACCTGAGCCGAAGGCAGTCGCTTAAACAACTGAGCCACCCAGGCGCCCATCTTTTTTTTTAATAGACTTTATTTTTTAGAGCAGTTTTAGGTTCACAGCAAAACTGAGAAGAAAATACAGAGAGTTTCCATCCCCTGGCTGTCTTTTCCAGAATGTCTTTCTCTGATTGACTTATTTCGCTCAACATAATACCCTCCAGTTCCATCCACGTCGTTGCAAATGGCAAGATTTCATGCCTTTTGATGGCTGCATAATATTCCATTGTATATATATACCACATCTTCTTTATCCATTCATCCATGATGGACATCTTGGCTCTTTCCATAGTTTGGCTATTGTGGACATTGCTGCTATAAACATCGGGGTGCATGTACCCCTTCGGATCCTGGCTCCTTTTATTAGTAAATGGTATTTAAAGACAGAAATTTGGGAGCTATGTGTGTGTTCTTAGTGGGTTGTCATTGTTTCTAGGCCCCCACAGACAGAGTTATGAATTAAATGTATGTGAACTAAGTATACAGAATATATACTTATATAAATATAATTATCTTTATATTTGTTTATCTATATGGCTATATACATACTAAAATAAACATGAGTTCTTAAGATACTTGCAAATGTAATCCACTACCACAGGGTTCATTAGAGCTTTCTCTTTTGCTTAATTGGAACTTCTTTCTTTGACAGTGAGAAACTTGGTTCTCACTACGACAATGTATTTTACTTATTTTTTACAACCTAGGATACATGTATAGTGATTTCAGATTTACTAACCCTTAGTCTTGTGAAAACCAAATTTAACAATTAGAGCGCAAGGCTTGTATACCAGTCTTTTTGTCTTTAACCTTACAGTATCTAATCAAAGCACCATTTTCAAAAACTTATGATGTACTATATGCTGGCTAACTGAACGTAATCAAAAATCATTTTCTTTTTTTTAAAGATTTTATTTATTTATTTTTGAGAGAGAGAGAGAGAGAGTGCACAAGCACAAACTGGGGGAGGGG
The DNA here is from genome assembly GCF_054177405.1 of Leptonychotes weddellii. NCBI lineage: Eukaryota > Metazoa > Chordata > Mammalia > Carnivora > Phocidae > Leptonychotes > Leptonychotes weddellii. The sequence goes on along the minus strand of NC_138385.1, from coordinate 7,059,669 downwards.
CAGAGGGAGAGGGAGAAGCAGACTCCCCGCTGAGCAGGAAGCCCGATGCAGGGCTCTATCCAGGACCCCGGAGTCATGACCTGAGCCGAAGGCAGATGCTTAACCAACTGAGCCATCCAGTGCCCCAAAACAACATTTTCAAAAGTTGCTTACATCACCTTCTTTCTTCCACACCTCCTCAGTATTGTTATGACCTAGATTTTACTATTAGATTCATTTGTCACAGTCTGCATTCCATCTTGAATTTCTGTGACATCCTGTTTGATTTTTAAAAATTTTTCACTAATATTAAATCTTTGTAGTGTATAGTTCTAAGGGTTTTGACAAATGCAGAGTCATGTATCGAATTCCACAGAAGCACACAGAAGGGGTCCAACACCATGAAAGTTAGCTTGCACTGACCCATTGTAACCTACCTCCTTTCCCCAATGCCTGAAAGCCACTGGTCCTGTTCTCCATTCCCATACATTTGCCTTTTCCAGAATGCCATATAGATGGAATAACACAATATGCAGCTTTTCTGGCAGGCTTCTTTCAATTAGAAAGATACCTTTGAAAACCATCCATGTTATTGTATAGATTGATCAATGGTTCCTTCCCTTTCATTTCTGAGTATTCTATGTTATGAATGTACCATAGTTTGGTTTATATTAACTCAGGGAGAGACAACTGGTTTGTTTTCAAATTTTGGCAATTAAGAATAAAACTGCTATAAACATTCATATACAGGTTTTTGTGTGAACATAAGTTGTCGACTCGCTTGGGTAAATGCCTGGGAATGCGGTTGCTGAGTTGTATGGCAAATTTCACTTTGTAAGAAAGGGCCAAATTTTGCATTCCCACCAACTGTGTGTTAAGTTATAGATACCCCACATCCTCACCAGTACCAGTTTTTCCTTTTCTTTTTTGTCTTTTAATAAATGTGTAGTGATATCTTATTGCGATTTTAACTTTCATTTCTCAAATGAAAAATGCTGCCAAGTGAAGGCAGAAAGGAGGAGAAACAAAGATAGAAGAAGGGCGCCTGGGTGGCTCAGTTGTTGGGCATCTGCCTTCGGCTCAGGTCATGATCCCAGGGTCCCGGGATCGAGCCCCATGTCGGGCTCCCTGCTTCTCCCTCTCTCACTCTCCCTGCTTGTGTTCCCTCTCTCGCTGTCTCTCTCTCTCTGTCAAAAAATAAATAAAATCTAAAAAAAAAAAGATAGAAGAAATAGAAAACAGTGAGATACAGATTTTAATCCAACCAAATCGGTAGCAATTTTAAATGTGAGTAGTCTAAACATATCAGTAAAAATTCAGAGATTGTTAAATTGAATAAAAAAGCAACATAGAACTAGATGCTGTCTTTGAGAACCCCACTTTATGTATAAAGATGTAGACAACCTACAAGTAAAAAAGATGAAGAAAGTTATATAGTGCATATACTAACAAAATGAAAGTTGGAGTAGTTCTGTTGATATCAAAGTAGAAATCAGGATGAGAAACACCATCACAGATAACGAGAAACATTACACAATGATAATGTTGCAAATGATTCAAGGAGATATAACATAACAAATATTTTTTTCACAGTTACAGCCTTAAGAAGTAGAAGAGTTGAGGTTTAAACTAAAGCACTTTCATAATATATTTCCCGTGTATATTCAAAATTCTTCCTGAGCTTGCAACTCGGTTTCACTAAGTTATCTGTTAATTCCTGCGCCAATGTCACAATCTTGATTAAAATTGCTTTATAGTGTATTTTAATTCCTGTAAAGGTTAATTCCCTTGCTGTTATTTTTTTAACAATTTCTTGGTGTTTCTCATAAATATTCTTTCATATTAACTTTAAAGGATATTCTGTTGAGTATGAACAAGTCTACACACATAAATTTCCACCACTTAGATGAAATAAACCAATTCCTCAAAAATTGCAAACTGCCACAACCTATTCAATATCAAGTAGACAGTCCGAATAGCCTTATAGGTAGTAAGGAAATTGAGCTTGTAATTCTTATGGCTGCTCTGCTTTCAAGGAGCCTCGGATGAAGAAATGTAAGAAATAAAATAGCTCAAAAGAGATGTTGATTAATGAGGTTGATGTCTTTTGAAACCTTGTGGATTATTTGAGAATAATCTGCATTGTGTGTTGATAGGCTCATGTTTGTATTTGTGAGACAGTGTGTTGGGGCCTGGCCTAAGTTCAGGAAAGTGAGGAAAACCAAATATCTATTCTATGAGGTTTTCCTTGATTGTTTGATATACTTTATGTACATCATCTCATTTAAGGCTTCCCATAATCCAATAATGTAATCGGTATTTTTATTTTCTCTATTTTATAATAATTACAGCAAATTCTTTTTTTTTGTTTAATTAGCCGACATACATTACATCATTAGTTTTTGATGTAGTGTTCAATGATTCATTAGTTGCGTTTAACACCCAGTACTCATCACAATGCGTGCCCTCCTTAATACCCATCACCCGGTTACCCCATCCCCCCATCCTCCTGCCTTCTGAAACCCTCAGTTTGTTTCCCAGAATCCAGAGTCTCTCATGGTTTGTCTCCTTCTCTGATTTTTTCCCATTCAGTTTTCCCGCCCTTCCCCTATGGTCTTCTGCACTATTCCTTATATTCCACATATGAGTGAAACCATGATAATTGTCTTTCTCTGCTTGACTTATTTCACTTACCATAATACCCTTCAGTTCCATCCACGTTGATGAAAATGGTAGATATTCATCTTTCTGATGGCTGAGTAATATTCCATTGTATATATGGACCACATCTTCTTTATCCATTCATCCATTGAAGGACATCTAGGCTCCTTCCACATTTTGGCTATTATGGACATTGCTGCTATGAACATTGGGGTGCAGGTGCCTCTTCGGACCACTACAGCTGTATCTTTGGGGTAAATACCCAGTAGTGCAATTGCTGGGTCATAGGGTAGCTCTATTTTTAATGTCTTGAGGAACCTCCACACTGTTTTACAGAGTGGCTGCACCAGCTTGCATTCCCACCAACAGTGTAAGAGGATTCCCCTTTCTCCACATCCTTGCCAACATTTGTTGTTCCCTGTCTTATTAATTTTAGCCATTCTAACTGGTGTAAAGTGGTATCTCAATGTGTTTTTGATTTGTATTTCCCTGATGGCTAGGGATGTGGAGCATTTTTTCATGAATTACAGCAAATTCTTATACAGTGCTTATCATTTGTCAGGTATTATTCTAAGCCTTTACATAGATGCATTAATCCTGTCAGCAATCCCAGGAGATTAGTACTATTTATATGCCCATTTTGTTTTCAAGACATCTGAGATACAGAGAATCGTAAACCATACCTCAGGTTATCTAGCTATTGAGTAGCAGCATCCAGATTCAAACTTATACTCCAGAAATTTTTCCCTTAACCACTCTACTGTGCTACATTGAGAAGGACAAATAATTTTCCCCAGCCAAGGTCAGTAATTTGGAAAGACGAGATACAAATCCGGCTGTGTCTGACTCCAAAACCTGTGTTCTCTACACTCTCCCCATGAGGAGAAGTGAGAAGGGCTAATAATCTGGAATAATCTTGTGCTGTAGACATTTGTAAGTAATCATAGTTTCTCATTTTGTAGATATTTTCACAGGAGCTATGACAGGCATAGGGCTATATGACTCACTGTTAAAATCTGCCAGTAGTAAATAAATCAATAGCTCATAGGAAAGTTGTGGTCTCAACAGTGAGCTTCACATTTATGGTTGGGTGAATTTTTGAATTTTTTTTAATTCAAAACCAGAAGTAAAGACAATAAAAACAAAAATGAACAAGTGAGACTACATTAAATTAGAAAGCTCTGCACTGCAAAGGAAACTATCAACAAAATGAAGTCAATCTACAGAATGGGCAAAAATATTCTCAAATCATGTATTTCATAAGGGGTTAATATCCAAAATATATAAAAAACTCACACAACTCACTAACAAAACACAATCTGATTTTAAAATGGGCAGAGGAACTGAATAGACATTTTTTCCAAAGAAGACATCCAAATAGCCAACAGGTACATTAGAAGGTGCTCGACATCAGGAAAACACAAATCCAAACCACAATGAGATATCACCTCACACCTGCTCGAGTTGCTTTGATCAAAGAGATAACAAGCCCTGGTGAGGATGTGGAGGAAAAAGAATCTTAGTTCACTGTTGGAATTGGCACAGCCACTCTGGACACACTAGGGAGTTTTCTCAAAAAAGTAAAAATAGAACTACCATAGGACCCAGCAATCCCATTTCTGGGTATATATGCAAAGGGAATGAAAACAGTATCTTGAAGAGCTAGCTACACTTTCATGTTCACTGCAGTATCATTCACAGTAGCCCAGACATGGAAACAACCTAAACATTCCTCAGGGAGTGAATGCATAAAGAAGATGTCGTATGTGTACATAATGGAGTATTCCTCATCTGTGAGAGAGAAGGAAATTCTGCCATTTGTGACAACATGGATGGACCTCAAAGGTGTTATGCTGAATGAAAGAAGCCAGATAGAAAAAGATAAATACTGTGTGGTATCACTTATATGTGGAATCTTTATTTTTTTTAATTTTTAAATTTTTTTTAAAGATTTTATTTATTTATCCGAGAGAGAGAGTGAGAGTGAGATATCACAAGCAGTGGGGAGGGGAAGAGGGAGAAGCAGGCTCCCTGCTGAGCAGGGAGCCTGATGCGGGACTCAATCCCAGGAACCTGGGATCATGAACTGAGACGCTTAACCAACTGAGCCACCCAGGCACCCATATGTGGAATCTTTAAAAAAACAAAAGAAGTCAAGCTGACAGAAACAGAGTAGAAAAGTGGTTGCTGGGGGTTGGGGGAATAGGGAAGGCAGGTAAAAGGGTATAAACCTTCAGGTATGAGATGAATAAAATCTGAGGATCTAATGGAAAACATGGTGACTAGTTGATAAGAAACGCTGTGTTATATAATTGAAATTTGCCGAGACAGTACAACTTAAATGGTCTCACCAAGAAAACAAAACAAAACAAAATTAGTATGTGAGGTCATGGATGTGTTAATTAACTACATGGAGAGAATCCTTTTACAGTGTGTAGGTATATCAAATCACCATGATGTACACTTGAAATATCTTACAATTTTATATATCAATTAGGCCTCCATAAAGCTGAAGAAAAAGAAACAAAAGACTACTACCTTTGCAATTAAAATATTTAAACACTCCTCACAACAGAAATACTAGCTCTATATTACTAGTTGGTGGAACTGCTAGCTGATGCTAGTAATAAAGTTTCTTTTGTTCACATAAATTCTGATGGCAGTGGGCAGGGTCTCTGCTCTCAGGTGACCCAGGGATCCAGGCTCCTTTCATCTTTTAGCTTCATCGTTGGAACATAGGGTAGCCATGTTTGCTGCTGAGTGGAAGAGAAAGCATGGAAGCAGCCCACTGGCTTCTGCCTAATGACATATGGACTGGCAATGTAATTTTCCCTTGTGTCCAGGAAGGAGAGAAAGATAAGATGTGGATGAACATTTGTAGTCTCTCCCATAGGCTGACACATAGTAGGTACTCAATAAAAAGCCACCATCATAATTTGTTATGAGAACAACTCTCTTCATTTCTTGAAGGAGTTTCTGACAAGGCCAAATTTACCTTAAATTCTCCAAATTTTTCAGGTGCCTACTATGTGACAGGTGTTTTCAAACACAGGATCATGTGGTTTTCAGAGGCTCCTGTAAAGGTCAGAAGGGAGTATTTGTCCTTCTTCACTCACTAGCCCTTTGGTGCACTGCCCTTTGCATTAACCTCTATAATGTCAGTAGGCTGAGAATTTTCTCCTTTTGATGCGTGGTCAAAATCTTAACTTGTGAGTCTCTGCTCCCCTCCACAGGTGCCCTTAGGCAAACTGAAAAACAGGATTTTCCTGTGTGGAAGGTCCACAGACACAGAGGCGGTAGAAGGATATATATATATATATATATATACATATTTTTTTTTTCTTTTTAAAAAGTTAGCATGTCTACTAGGGAACCAATTTTTACTTCTTAGGAGGATTCCAGGGTTTTAGGGATTCAGCTTCAGTAGATGTTTTTAAATGCCTAGGTAAGCTGATTCATCTGGGTATTTGTTCACTGGCCAGTTTCAAAAAGACATCCATTTAAAATTCTACTGCAGCTATCAGAGTGGTTTAAAAAAAACCCTCTAATTTCAGGGTTATAGCCTCCAAACCAGGAGATTATGTGCCAAGTCAGACTCTACTCATTAGCCCATTTGGAAAACACTTTGAGCGTGTGTTCAAGAGGCCAAAGGGGAATGACTAGGCATTGAAACATCATGTCCAAAGTGATCTTCTAAGTCAAAGGGGCTGTTGCTGTCACAGAGGTTCCAGGGTGAGGGATGGGGGGCAAGGGGAGTTCTGCAAGGAGCAGCAATGCTTTATGTCAGGGGAAGGGCAGGTGATTCTAGGCTGTTCCACTGGGGGTAAAGCATAGCCTTCAGAGGAAGATTTAGCAGGGAGCTAGTGAGCTGGTCAGGTTCCAGAGTTGGACAGGAGGGCACAGGCGAAGACCAAGGGACAGTGCTGTCATGTGGGAAAGTGCTGGAACCAGACAGAAATAGAGTCAGCTCTCAAGGGGGACTGTGGGTATGGAGAGGAGGACCCTATGTTAACAAAGCCCACAGGCAGTACCCAAGTCCTGTTTGATTTGCATTGTCACCTTCCTTCTTCGGCCTAACTTCAGTATCTTGGGACAGAGACCTTCTTGTTGTGGCCTGAGAGACATTACAGAGAACTGAGAAGAGAAATGAACTAAGAGATGGAAGATGCCTCAGGCTGGGAGTGGGAACCACAGGGACTCTAGATGAATTCAGACTAGAGGTCTAGTCCCAGCCCTGTCATGTGTACCTGGGGAAATCATTAAGTGCTATGAGCCTTAGGCTCCTCATCTCTGAGGTGAATTTGGCGAGCCCTCTCTTGTAGGACTGCTGGAATGTGTGTGATTGAGTCCTACCCGGCTTGTACTGCATCCTGGTGAAGAGTCTGGCTCCTGGGTAGAAACCCTAACGTGTGATTTTTCAGGCCTGACCCAGGCAATTACAAAGGCTTTACCTGGCAGGCCTCATGGGGTAAAGCTGCCCTCCCCACATCAGACATGGTGCAAGACCGACCGAATGCAGTCTGCAGGGGGCTGCAGTCCAGGACTCAGCCCTTCTCATATTTGCATTCCTAGCCCCCCTGCTTTCATTCTCAAGTGTCTTTATCTGAGGGGGAAGGAGGAGGAAACCTTGAAGACACTTTCCCCACCTGCCTTAGCCCCTCTCCCTTGCCTTCCCCTGATTTCAGGGTGCATACAACTGCCCTGAGCCTTTTGTTCTGGCTTTCTCAACAGTGAGGTGACCCCCACGTCTGTGCTCACCCACCTGACCCTCGACTGGTGCACTGTTATCGGGAGGAAAACGAACTAGAAGGAATTGGCACTTTCTCCTGTTTTCACTCTTGCTTATAGTATCACAGGAAGTGATCGGGCTTAGCTCTGTTGTATCTGGCTTGTGGCTTCAATCAGCTCCTCTGACACCTGGCAGCTTTGTTCTTGGTCCCGCTCAGCCAAGCTCTTGACAAATGACTGTTGCTTCTCATAGGATTTTGGCCCCAGAGCCTTCCACCCTCTCCTCTGGGAATTTGTTTTGTTATCCAGGCCCTCTCAGAGAATATTCTCAGACACTGGACACCAAGTCAGCCAGAGATGCAGCTTCATAAATCTAAGTCAGTAAATTATCACTTAGAGAACAGACACTTGATTTGGGTGGGGGGCTGTGGGTTAGTCTTCACCAGGCGATTCAACTCAAAGCTCCTAGAATTCAGTCAAGTCAAAGACCAACTCCTTCCATTCCTTCCAGCTGCTCTTCCATCCAAAACACTATTTCCATTCATTTCACTGCACCAAAAAACTAGTCCTTGCTTAGAGAGGGCCAACATCCACTTACAGTAGCCTGTAATGGAGCAGGTTCCGGCTCTCCCACAGAAGGAAGTGCACTTTCCCAAAGCCCCAGGTGGTGTTGGCTCAGGGTACTTACACTTGGGTGCTCTCACCTGGGGCCCTACGGCCTCTCCCAGGCCAGGGAAAAGAGTGTCATCCTAGTGGTTCCTTGGCATCACTTCCAGGAAGTATCACCCTATTTCTCAAGAAATCCTTGCAGAACATCTGGTTCGTGCATTGTGTTCAACTACACTGGGTTTTTAAAAGACCTCAGAACACATTTCATACCTGCCTTGGGTGGAGTTATTTCTCTCTGATTTATCCCTGATCCAAAAGTAACTGCTAGGACAGTTTTCTGTTCCAGACCTTTCTCTCAACTGTAAGGCACACCTTTTGAGAGTCTGGTCCCAGCAGAACTAAAAATTCACTCCGACAGAAGGAAGAGCACT
>NC_138385.1:7033497-7050761 GCF_054177405.1 Leptonychotes weddellii | reverse complement strand
TTTTTTTTTTTTTTTAAAGATTTTATTTATTTATTTGACAGAGAGAGACACAGCGAGAGAGGGAACACAAGCAGGGGGAGTGGGAGAGGGAGAAGCAGGCTTCCCGCCGAGCAGGGAGCCCGATGCGGGGCTCGATCCCAGGACCCTGGGATCATGACCTGAGCCGAAGGCAGACGCTTAACGACTGAGCCACCCAGGCATCCCCCTTCACTTGGTTTTTGAATCAAGGGGAGCTGACTGGGGAAAAATGAGTTGAATAATATCTCCCCCTATTTGTGGTATGCTTTGGAAAAGTTTACAAAAGCTGGCAATTAATTTTCCCTGACCATTTGGTAGAAGTGGTCTCCAAAATAGTCATCTCACAGGATGCCTGGGTGGCTCAGTTGGTTAAGAGTCTGCCTTCAGCTCAGGTCATGATCCCAGGGTCCTGGGATTGAGTCCCACATCAGGCTTCTTGCTCAGCAGGGAGTCTGCTTCTCCCTCTGACCCTCCCCCCTCTCATGCTCGCTCTATCTCATTCTCTCTCTCAAACTCTAGGTCCCTTTACCTTTCATATAAAATTTAGAATCAGTTTTTCTAAATCCATAAAAATCCTGTTGGGCTTTTTTTTTTTTTTTAAGTAAGTTCTGCACACAACATGGGGCTCAAACTTATACTCAGAGATGGAGTTGCACGCTCTACTGACTGAGCGCACCAGGCACCCCTCTTGCGATTTTGGTTGGTATCATGCTCAATCTATAGATCGATTTAGGGAGAGTAGACATATTTACTATTTTGAGTCTTCCAATCCGTTAAAACAGTGTCTCTTTGTTCTATGTAGTTTTTCTTTTATTTTTTATCAATTTTTTTTTTTAGTATTCAGCATACAGATCTAGTACATGCTTTCTTACATTAACTCAAAAAATGGAAATACTGAGGTATTATCATAAGTGGTATTTTAAAAATTTCCACTTCACAGTTGTACATTGGCAGTATACAGCAATTGGGTTGGCTTTTCTGTGTTGGTCTTGTAACCTGTGACTTTGTTATGTTTGTTAATTCTAGGGGTCATGCTGAGATCGGAACATAGATATTAGTCTTGTAGGTCCAATATAAAGAGGGCATGTATCACTATAGCCCTCTACATGGTATAAAGGCATAGTAAGAAAAGCAAGTGAGAAAACTCTTCTCTCAAGCAGCAGTGGGCCATCTCTGTAGGCTCAGAGGATTTAAGAAAATCTAGAGCTTCAAGATTCTCAAATGCATTTTTGCAAAAATCACTATCCCATATTCCAGCTTTCAACCATTTTAGGGCTCTGATTTTGGCCCAGGATACTTGCCAAGTATGAGAATCCATTCAACATTTTCTGAAATTCTGCTACCTGAACAATTAAGCCTTGGGTCTGTCTGCTCTTTAGCTCAGCCAAACCTGTGGTAGCAAGAGATCCGAGTTTCTTTAAACACTGCTGAGGAGCCCTCTAACTTACACTTTGCTTTGAATTGATGATTAATTGAGCTGAATCTGTTATTTTTTGTCTTCAAAGCATCACTGGCACCCAACAACGGCCAGCCAGTTTTACAATTATTATTATTACCATTTCCCTGTCTTTGCTTAAATGCCAGAGATACTGCACAGGTCAGTCCATTCCCTTTTACCTGTATCTCCTCTCAGCTCACCACAGTGAATGACAACTCTATTGTCAAAACATTCCAGAGAAAACCAATACCCAACCTCCAAGTAGTGATTTGCCAGCCAGCAGTGAGTAGCCAAATTCCATATCCCCATTCCTAGAATCTGCTTCCTAGGCACACTTATGTGACCAATTATCTTTGCATATATTTCTTAGAAGAGAGCATGGGAAGGATATTCTTGTGCAAATGATTTAATGATTGAGTGCTTTCAGGAGGTACTGGGAAGTAAGTGAGGGAAGCAGGTTAGGGTAAGGAATGAAGTGTAACAAAGTTGTGAGTTTAGCTGAAGACTAGCTTCAAGGGTATCTCAATCAGAGCTCTCAGGGCTCAATGGCACCAGAACTATGTTGCCTTGTGGCAAGGGAGTAACCACTATATCCTTGTATCAGTAGTCCATTGTATGGCTATCCCACATTTTATTTATCCACTAATGAAATGATGAACGTTTGGGTTGCTTTCACTTTTTGGCTATTATGAACAAAGCTATTTCAAATAAAACTGTTATCAACATTTATATACTCGTCTTTGTATGTATCTAAGCTTTCATTCTCCTGAGTAAATACCTAGGACTGGGATAGCTGTGTCATATCATGTTTGTTTGAGGTTTCAAAACAGAAACAAAAAACAAAAAAGTAGTTCTCAAAATAGCCAGACCATTTGTCACTTTCCATAGCAAGATTTGAGAGATCTAGTTACTCCACATAGTTGCCATCTCTTGTTTTTATTAAAACAAATTTATTATAAAGTTTTATTATAAAATTGATAAAATGTTTATTTTTTTAAATATTTTTTTCTTTATATCCTTATTTGACAAAGAGAGACACAGCGAGAGAGGGAACACAAGCAGGGGGAGTGGGAGAGGGAGAAGCAGGCTTCCTGCAGAGCAGGGAGCCCAATGCAGGACTCCATCCCAGCACCCTGGGATCATGACCCGAGCCGAAGGCAGACACTTAATGACTGAGCCACCCAGGCACCCCTATAAAATTGATAAAATTTTAACTTCTACCATTTTAATTGGTTAGAATCACGGGCAAACTATCATTACTTTAGTAAACTCAGATCTCAGTTTAGTTCTTTAACCCATAAGTGCAAATTGCTTTTAGTTTGTGTGATGTACATGTGGTTCAGGATTCATCCAGAAACTTGAGTTTAAAACCATTATCATGAGGGGCACCTGGGTGGCTCAGTCGTTAAGCGTCTGCCTTCGGCTCGGGTCATGATCCCAGGGTCCTGCGATCGAGCCCCGCATCAGGTTCCCTGCTCAGCGGGGAGCCTGCTTCTCCCTCTCCCACTCCCCCTGCTTGTGTTCCCTCTCTATGTCTCTCTCTGTCAAATAAATAAATAAAATCTTTAAAAAAAACCATTATCATGGTTTTACCTTCTCTAGTACTCTCTCCTCCTGGACGTCTACCATCCAGCAGCCTGGTGTTCTCAGGCTCCTTCCCCACTTCTTCCTTACAGAAATGTTTTATTTTGGAGCCTTATGCAGTACACCCATGCGCAGGGCACTGCGTGTCTGTGTGTGCACACGTATACATACACACACCCAACAACTTCACGCCATGCCAATCACTTGCTCCAAGTTTTGACTCCCCTCCAAAATCTGCATGCCCCTGTTAAATCTCCAGAGCACTATTTATTTTAAAAATAATTATACCAGTAGTTCTTTTAAAAATAATTCATCCAGGGTTTATCAATATTATTTCTGGGAGGATTTGTTAGAAGATCACTCCTTCATACTGGAAGTGAAAATTACCTGGTGTACTTCTTATTTACTCAGTTGCTTTTCTCTCTCAATGACATAAACTTCAATAGTATTATTTCAAAAGTACTAAGGTCACCAATTGCTGACTGGTTAAAGGATCAGATCCTACATTTGATCTCTTAGCAAAATACATTCCTAGCATAATCAAACTTTATGTTCCTTCTCCTTTCCTGACCTCATGATATTACAATCACATCACATAAACACGTACAAAACATTAACAAATTGTCTCTATATAATATATAAAACTGTATTACTGGAGTGAAATGAGACCCAAAGCACAAAAGCCATTTTCAAAGTCATACTATGAGTCTATGGCAGATGAGTCAAGGTTTCTTAAATGCCCAGTGAATTTATCAGCAGCCTTCAATCAAGGGAGACAACTGGTAAAACATTTCTTTTAGTGCCCTCCCACTTTGACTCTGGGATTATACCTGTAACTTGTTTTAGCCAATCAGATATTTTCAAATAGGACACAAGCAGAGGCTTGAGAAGTGCCATTGGGCTTGCTTGCTCAGGATTTTCTGCCATGAGAACATGACCAGGCTAGTTACATGGAGTACAGCTGGGTCATCCCAATCAGCTCTGATGAAAAAATTCTAGGTCAGCCAGAGTCTTCTGACTCTCAGTTATGAAAGAGTGTAGCTAAGATTAACTCAGCCCAGCCTAGTTTAGCTGCGCCTTATATTCTTGTGGGTTACGGAAATGATTATCATATGCCACAGGGTTTTATGATGGGTTGTTCTGCAGCATTACTGTGCCTAAAGGTAGTTGGCACACATATATTATTTTACCCTTACAATTCTCTACGTGCCTCTGGCTTGAGGTGTCTCATGAGGCTTCTTGATGGGGAAAGGAGCTATCAGTTTCTAAAGTTACTTATATGACTTTGGAGATTCTCAGTTCCTTACTACAGGGGGCTCCTCACAGGGCTGCCTCATGATGGGCAGATTGATTCCATCAGAATAAGAGATCTAAGAGAGGGAGGGTGACAGTGCTCAAGCTGGACGGTACAAACTTTGTTTTGTTTTGTTTTGTTTTTATGAACTTTTTTCCCAGTTTCTTTGAGATATAATTGACATATAACATTGAGACAGTTTAAGGTGTACAATGTGTTGATCTGATACACTAATGTGTTGCAGTATGATTACCACCATCGCATTACAGCTAACACATCCAAAATATCACGTAATTCTGTTTCTTTTTGTGGTGAGACCATTTAAGTTCTACGCTCTTAGCAACTTTCAAGTACATAATACAGTATTGTTAACTATAATCACTGTGCTGTACATTAGGTCCCCAGAATGTATTCATCTTATAACTGGAAGCTTGTACTCTTTGACCAGCATCTCCATATTTTCCCCATTCTTCGGCCCCAGGTAACAACCATTCTACTCTTTTTCTACAAGGTGGGCTTTTTTTTTTTTTAATTCTACATAAATACTTGACATCTGAATGGACAAAGATTTTTTTTTTAAAAAGTCACCAAGAAAACTATAAAATCTAATAAATTGAACTGCAATAAAGTTAAGAATTGTTTATCAAAAGACATCAAGGGTGGGGCGCCTGGGTGGCTCAGTCTGTTAAGCGTCTACCTTCAGCTCAGGTCATGATCCCAGGGTCCTGGGATTGAGCCTCACATCGGGCTTCCAGCTCCACAGGAAACCTGCTTCTCCCTCTCCCACTCCCCCCTGCTAGTGTTCCCTCTCTTGCTGGGTCTCTCTCTGTCAAATAAATAAATAAAATCTTTAAAGAAAAAAAGACATCAAGGGCAAGAAGAGTCAAGCAACAGAGAAAAGATGTTTACAGTACATATACTTGACAAGGGCCTTGTATCCAGCTATATAAAACATTTGTAGATAGCAGTAAAGAAAGACAGATACAACATGGGCAAAATAACTGAACAGGCACTTGAATTAAAATAATATACAAATAGACAATAATTATATGAAAAATCCTCAAACACATTCGTCATAAAAGAAATGCAGGGGCTCCTGGGTGGCTCAATCAGTTAAGCGTCAGACTCTTGATTTCGTCTCAGGTCATGATCTCAGGGTTGTGAGATCAAGCCCGGCATTAGGCTTCACCTGGGCATGGAGCCTGCTTAAGATTCTCTTTCTCCCTCTGTACCCTTCCCCCCACCACTCGTGCTCCTGCTCTCTCAAAAAAGAAAAAGAAAGAAGAAGAAGAAAGAAAGAAAGAAAGAAAAAGTGCAAATTAAACCTTTGATATAATACCACTATAGAGACACCAGACAGGTTAAAAAAATGGCAATGTTGAGCATTGATCAAGATCTATAGCAACACGAAATTTTATCAATTAGTTATATGACTATGTATCATTACAATCAGTATGTAAAATTATTTTGAAAGTTGTATTCAAGAATGTAGAAGCATTATTTATAATTACATTATAATTATGATAGTCAAAAATTAGAAGCAACTCATGTAACAATACTAGAATGAATACATAAATTGTAAGATAGTCATGTAATGGAATACAACATAACAAAGGAAAAACTCCTCCTGGGGCACCTGGGTGGCTCAGTCAGCTAAGCGTCCGATTCTTGGTTTCCACTCAGGTCATGATCTCGTGGTTGTGGATCAAGCCCTGCGCCGCTCTGTGCTCGGTTCAGAGTCTGCTTCAGATCCTCTTTCCCTCTCCCTCCCTCCCTCCCTCCCTCTCTCTCTCTCTCTTTCTTTCTCCGGCTCTCTCTCTCAAATGAATAAATAAAATTTTCAAAAAAAAAAACTGCTCCTACAGCACCATGGATGAATATCACAATTGTGTAATACAGAGCAAACCAAGCTAGACACAAAAGAGTGCATGTTGTGTAACATTTACATGCATTTCTAAAAAAGGAAAATCCACTCTATGGTCATAGAAAAAAGAATAGTGATTTACTTTTGTGGAGGAAGAGAAAGGTGTTCCTTAATGACAGGGATAAGTCATGAGGTAGGCATTTTAGTGTTTGTAACATGTTAAATGTTGGTCTGGGTGGTGGTTCTATGGATGTATTCACTTTTAAAAGTTTTTTTCAGCAATATGCTCTGACTTCTGCACTTTTCCAAATGTATATTATATTGGAATTCATTTTTTATGTAATAATTTGGTAATGGAAAGATGGACCAGTCACAATGAAAAGTGTTAGGACTATTGGGTATTAATATTGAAAAAATAAAATTATATCTATATTTCACATATAATTTACAAGTGAATTCTAGTTGTATGAAATGTTTAAATTCAAACATTTTAAAATATAGAATTATAAATTCAACACACTAAAAATACCTGCAGTTAAATAAGGAGGAATTTCTTAGTATTTATTCAATATTTATTTGTTCAGTAAATGCATATTCTATGCTTACTCTTTGTTAAACAATTTCCCAGGTGTTGTGGATGCAGCAGTGAACAAAATAGACAAAAAATATTCCCTGCTCTAATGGAGCTTACATTCTAGTGGAACTAAAGACACAGTGAAAAACAAACATACAATACATTTAATGATGAAATATAAAGGAGAGAGAGGGTGATAAGAAATGATGTGACTGGGGTGGAAGTTATTTTTTTAAAGATTTATTTATTTATTTGCGAGAGAGTGAGAGAGCATGAGCAGGAGGGGCAGAGGGAGAGAGAATCTCAAGCAGACTCCATGTTGAGCACAGAGCCTGATGTGGGGCTCAATCTCACAACCCTGAGATCATGACCCCAGCTGAAACCTAGAGTTGGACGCTCAGCCACCCAGGTGCTCCAGGAGGAAGTTATTTTTAAATCTAGTTATTAGCAAATGCCTGACTGAGGTGACATCAAAGCAGTATTTGAAAGAATGGAATCTGTGGAAGAGATTTTCTGGAAGAGCAAAGAATAATTGTGAAGGTCACAAACCTGGAATATGCTTACTGTATTCCAGAAACAGAAAGTAGGCCAGTATGCTGGTAACAAAGTGAACAAGGGGAGGTATTTGGAGATGGGGTCAGAGAGGTAAAGAGGGCACAGTAAATCAGAGGGTGTTAGGAGAAGGGAGTTGTGTGGAGACTTATGGAATATCATCCAAACATTGGCTTTTACTCTGAATGAAGTAGGACCTGTTAGAGGAATTGTAGTCATATGATCTGTCATATATGTGTACAGAATCACTCTAGCCTTTGTAAAGATAAAGGAATGAAAGGAGTAAGAGGGAGAAAGCAGGGGCCTGGATAGGAGATAATCTCAGTGATCCATGCTAGAGATGATGGTGATCTGGACCAGTGTGGTAATGGATAATGTGTGGAGAAGTGTTTAGCTGGATTCTGGATAATTTTTGAAGCTAAATCCATGAGGATTTTCTAGCTGATTGGAGATGAGGTGTTAGAGAATGAGATGCATGAAAGATGAAGGAGAAACTACATGGATGGATTTACCATTAACCGCAATGGAAGATGTAGTAGATGTATATGTTGCAAAGCCACAAATCATAAAGGAAACTGTATAAATGTGACATATTAATATCAAAAATTCTATGAAAATTAGCTATAGGGGCGCCCATACTGGGTGGCTCAGTCGTTAAGCGTCTGCCTTTGGCTCAGGTCATGATCTCAGGGTCCTGGGATCAAGCTCCTCATTGGGCTCCCTGCTCAGTGGGAAGCCTGTTTCTCCCTCTCCCACTCCCCCTGCTTGTGTTCCCTCTCTCGCTGTCTCTCTCTCTCAGATAAATAAATAAAATCTTAAAAAAAAAAAAAGTAGCTATAACTAACATTGAAAGACAAGTCACAGGCAGGAACAAATTTCAATTACTATGAACAACAGAGGTATCTACTACAAATCAAGAATTAAAGTAATAAAAAACAAGTGAGAGATATGAATAATAAATTTATAGTAAAGGGAGACCAAATGGCCAATATATACATGAAAAGTTGCTCAACATTACCAGCAGGAAAATGTTATAGAAACAAAAATGAAGTATCATTTCAAATATATTAGAATTACATGTATTTTAAAATATGATAAGACCAGGGCGCCTGGGTGGCTCAGTCCTTAAATGTTTGCCTTCAGCTCAGGTCATGATCCTGGGGTCCTGGGATTGAGCCCTGATCGGGCTCCCTGCTCGGCAGGAAGCCTGCTTCTCCCTCTCCCACTCCCCCTGGCTGTGTCTCTCTCTCTGTGTCAAATAAATAAATAAATAAATCTTAAAAAAATAAAATAAAATCTGATAAGACCAAGTGTTGACATAGATGTAGATCAAAGGGAACTCAGGAAATCCTGATGAGAGTAGAAATGATGACACCACTTCTGGGGGAGATTTTGCAAATGTCTTAGGAAGTGGGCCTGTATATATAAACCCTGTGATCCTGTAATTTCTCTTAAATGCTCATCAAACAGGAATAGATAAAGGCATTGAATTTATTCAAAATGGGGAAACATGTACAACAGTTAAAAAGAACTAACAAGAGCTACATGTAACAACAAGGATGGAAACATTTACAAACATTATCTAACATTTAGAATACTCCTACAAAATTAGATACATTCCCCAATGTACAGATAAGGAAACTAAAATTTAAAGCTGTTCAGTTTCCCTGATGCCAGGATTTAAATCCTGCCCAGAATTATGTGAATTCCAAGTTCATATTATTTGCACCACTGCATGGGATATTCAGGGTTTGTTCTCAGTCAAGATGGACCAAGGGAAATGATGAAAATGTTTGCCTTCTTACTAGGACCCAATTCATTTGTCATTGAAAGGCTATTCAGGGGCGCCTTGGGTGGCTCAGTAGTTAAGCGTCTGCCTTCGGCTCAGGTCATGATCCCAGGGTCCTGGGATCGAGTCCTGCATCGGGCTCCCCGCTGAGCGGCAGGCCTGCTTCTCCCTCTCCCACCCCCCCGCTTGTGCTCTCTCTCTTGCTGTGTCTCTCTCTGTTAAATAAATGAATAAAATCTTAAAAAAAAAAAAAAAGAAAGGCTATTCAGTTCTGAAGATCTAACATGACTAAAATGGAACATAGACTTCAGTTTGTAATACACAATGCAAATGTCAATATTTATTTTTCCAGACTTGGGTCTATTTTTAATTATACACCTAAAGATGCATAATTTGCTCTTCTACATAGATCAATACTTAGAATGATATTGATTCTTTCTGTAATCTCCTCCCCAAACTTTTCAACATCATGTTTCCATACAGTATTGATGAATGTCTGCTCCAACCTGCAATTACAGCAATAACATCCGTGCATTCTATGATTTTCTGACTAAACTTTCTCCCGAAGTACTAAATGTAGTCATTTAATACATAATAATTATCTTTCCTATTATGTATGGTCCGTAATTAAACATTAATAAAACTTTACACTTGGCAATGTAAGATGCATGGATTCAGCTGCATATCAGTACTGATACTGACAGGTTTTTGATTGGTTGTCTTACCACCAAACACTCTCTATAAGTTAAGAGTTGACTTTCCTGCATTCCCTTTGTTAAAATTATTTCTCAGAGCTAGGGTATTACTGAAAGAATAAAACAAATAGAAGATTTTACATGGATGCATACACAACTATGATTTACACACAGAGATACTTCTAACCTTATATACTGGTGTATTTGTGGAAAAGCAAATATTCATAGAAAACCATAAAAAATCACGTATTTCTGGATATAGCCTTAAGAAAACTGGTATTTCTCAAATTCAGACTGAATTAATCTTATCTGAATGTCTACACATGAAATAATTTTTCATGTGCAAAACTCCAAATAAATATAATTGTATAGAAACTAAGAGGTAAGGATAAAAACATAAAGAACTTTATGAACTCAGCAATAAAAACAGACACTTCAATTAGGAAAATTAGGAAGTGGTCAAGAGCATTGAAAGGCTTGAACAAAAACCTGGCCAAAAAATTTAAAAGAATGGCAAATAAGCACATGAAAAAAATGTTTAACAAAATTAACCGTTAGGGAAATGCAAATTACAACTACAAGGAAATATTGTTCCACATCTATCAATTAAAAAAAATAGTGATAACACAAAAAGTGAGCAAGGATGCAGAGAAACTGGATTATTCACACATTGCTGGTGGGAATATAAAATGGTACAACTATCCTGGAAAACAGTTTGGCACTTAAAAAATATTCAAAATTTCTACATCTGTTTCACAGCATTACATTTTTTTTCTTTTTACCCTTTGACTCCCTTTACCTATTTCTCCCATCCCCCAACTCTGGCAACCACTATCCTGTTCTCTGCATCTATGAGGTTGTTTTTTTTGTTTTGTTTTGTTTTGTTTTTGTTTTTTGAGATTCCATATGTAAGAGAGATGGTTTACAGCTTTTGTCTTTCTCTGACTTATTTCAGTTAGCATAATATCCTCAAAGTACATCCATGTTGCCAAAAATGGCAAGATTTCATTCTTTTTTATGGCTGAATAATATTCCATTGTGTATATATACTACAATTTCTTTATCCATTCATCCTTTGGTGGACACTTAGGATACCTTGGCTATTATAGGTAATACTACGATGAGCGTGGGGGTACATATATCTTTTAGAATTAGTGTTTTCATTTTCTTTGGATAAATACCCCAAAGTGGAGTTGCTGAATCATATGGTATTTCTATTTTTAATTGTTTGAGGAACATCCATACTGTTTTCCACTGTAGCTGCACCAATTTACATTCTCACCAACAGTGCACTAAGTTTCCCTTTTCTGTATGTCCTCACCAACACTTGCTATCTCTTGTCTTTTTGATGATGGACATTCTAACAGGTATGAGGTGATATCTCATTGTGGTTTTGATTTGCATTTCCCTCATGATTAGCGATGTTGAGCATCTTTTCATGTGCCAGTTGGCCATCTGAATGTCTTTTTTAAAAGATTTATTTATTTAGTTGAGGGGGTACCGGGGCAGAGGGAGAGGGAGAGAGAAACTCAAGCAGACTCCATGCTGAGCATGGAGCCCGACGAAGACTCAATCTCATGACCCTGAGATCACATGAGCTGAAACCAAGAGTCAGATGCTTAACTGCACCACCCAGGTGCCCCTGAATGTCTTTTTTGGAGAAATGTCTATTCAGATCATCTGCCTGTATTTTAATTGGGTTGTTTGAGAGGTTTTTTGCTATTGAATTATATGAGTTCTATATATTTTGGGTATTAGCCCCTGATCAGATATATGATTTGCAAATATTTTCTCCCATTCTGTAGGTTGCCTTTACATTTTGTTGATGGCATCCTTTGCTGTGTAGCAGCTTTTGTGTGTGTGTGTGTGTGTGTGTGTGTGCAGTAGTCCCACTTACTTATTTTTGTTTTCGTTGCTTTTCCTTTTGGTGTCAGATTAAGAGAATCATCACCAAGACCTATGTCAAGGAGCTTATCACCTATGTTTTCTTCTAGTCTTATGGTTTCAGGTCTCATTCAAGTCTTTAATCCATTTGAGTTAATTTTTGTGTATGGTGTAAGATAGTGGTTGAGTTTCATTCTTTTGCATGTTTCCCAACACAATTTATTAAAGAGACTGTCCTTTTCCTATTGTATATTCTTGGCTCTTTTGTCACAAATTAATTGACCATATACGTGTGGGTTTATTTTCAGGCTCCCCATTCTGTTCCATTGATTTATGTATCTGTTTTTATGCCAATACTATACTGTTTTGATTACTATAGCTTTGTAATATAGTTTGAAATCAGGGAGTGCAATGCCTCCAGCTTTGTTCTTTTTTCCCAAGGTTGCTTTGGCTATTTTGTTTTTGGGGTGTGTGTGTGTGTGTGTGTGTGTGTGTGTGTGTGTGTAGTTCCATACAAATTTTAGGATTATTTGTTCTATTTCTTTGGAAAGTGCCATTGGAATTTTGATAGGGATTGCATTAAATCTGTAGATTGCTTTGGGTAGTATGGACATTTTGACAATATTGATTGTTCCAATCCATGAGCATGGAATATCTTTCCATGTATTTGTGTCTTTAATTTCTTTCATTAATATCTTGTACTTTTCAGTGTACAGGTCTTTTACTTCCTTGTTTAAATTTATTCCTAGGCACCTTATTCTTTTTGATGCTTTTGTAAATGGGATGCTTTTCTTTATTTCTCTTTCTATAAGTTTGCTATTAGTGAATAGAAATGCATCAGATTTTTGTGTATTGATTTTGTATCTGCAACTTTACTGAATTTGTTCATTTGTTCTAACAGTTTAATAGTTGACCAGAAAGGAACAAGGGGAATTTGGAGGATATAGGACTGTTCTTTATCTTAACTGTGGTGGTAGTTACATAATTATATGCATTAGTTAAAACCCACAGCACTGTACTCTAAAAGGGGTGAATTTTAAAGTGTGTAAATTATATCTTAGTAAAACAATTTAAAAAGATGATTAACTTAAAGTAGAAATTAATAACCATATTGTGAAAGTTTTTTAACATATGTTGTAGTAAAAGATGAAAATAGCACAATGGAGAGAATGAAAGTATATTTTGTAAGCTTCTGACAATGTAAGAAAGAAGATGTAGTATTTGTTGCATCTAGAATTAATAATTTTTAAATGCATATGGTAAAATCTTACAGAAACTTCTGAAAAAAATAAAGAGGAGGAAATTACAAGCCAATTGTGGAGATGAAATTAAATACTAAAAATGCATATTTAATCTTAAAATCAGCAGAAAAATGGGAATGAAGGATAGAAAACAAATAGAAAGATGCTGCACTTAAAAACTATCATACCAATAATTACATTAAATATAAATGGACTAGGAGTGCCTGCATGGCTCAGTCAGTTAAGTGTCTGTCTATTTTAGCTCAGGACATGATCTCAGGGTTGTGAGATCAAGCCCTATGTGGAGCTCCACACTCAGCGGGAGTCTGCTTGAGATTCTCTGTCTCCCTCTTCTTCTGCCCCTCCCTGCACTGTGCTGTCTCTCTCTGTGTCTCTAAAATAAATAAGTAAATCTTTAAAAATATATAAATGAACCAAATATTTAAATTAATTATATAATATTAATAAATTAAATATTAATTATTTAATAGAATTATAGTATAAATATAAATAAGTAATCTTAATATTAACTGTTATAATATTTTAATTAAAAGATCAACAATTTTACCATGAATATAAAACAAAAGACCCAATTATACATTGCATTAAAAGATTCATCTTAAATACAAAGATACACGTAGATTAATTTTAACAAATAGAAAATTATATACTATACAAAGACTAATCATAAGCAATATCTAGTATCTGTTGCAAAATCAGACAAAGTACACTTTAGGACAGGGCATATTCATAAAAATGTGGGATGTTATATAAGAATGAAAAAGGAAATTCATCAACAAGACATAGTGATTCTATTTATGTCTGCAAAAATAATAGAAAGAGATGAACCAAAACAGAATTGAAAGAGAAAAGAGACAAATCTACAATCACAATTTTAGTTGTAGAATTTAACATATTTTTCTCAATAATGGATAGAGTAAGTGGTCAGAAAAATCACTAAGTAAATAATATACTTAAAACATCAACTAAACTGGCCTAGTTGACAGTTATAATTTCACACAAAAACAGCAGAATAATAATTTTTGCCATGATCATAGGTCTGAAAATCTTCAACATAATATTAGAAAATAAAATCCAACAATGTATAAAAAGATTTCTACACCATAACCAAGTAAAATTTATTCCAGCTATACAAGGCTGGTTCAGCATTCAAAGATCAATAAATGTAATCCAGTTCATCAGCTAGCTAAATAAGAAAAATCATATGGTCATATCAATTAGTGGAGAAAAAGCATTTAACAAAATCCAACACCTATTCATAATAAAAACTATCAACAATCTAGGAAAAGTAGGAACCTTCCTCAAATTGATAAGGAACAACTACAAAACTACAGTTTGCCTTATGCTTAATGTTGAGAAACTGTAAGCTTTCTCCTGAATACTGAGTGGGGATAAAAAAAGCATGTCTCCCCTCACCATTCCTATGTAACATAATATTGGAAGTCCTAGCTACTGGAAAAGGAGAATAAAATGAAATAAATGACATGTATATATCAGAAAGAAAGAAATACAACTCTCTTTATTTGAAGATTATATGATTGTCTATGTAGAAAATCTCAAAGAACTAATACAAAAACCTCCTGAAACTAAAAAAAAAAATAAGTACATCAAAATAACAGCATATAAGGTTATTGTACAAAATGAACTGCTTTCCTATGTACTACCAGTGTACAAATTGCAACAAAAAAGAAATACTTAGGTATAAATCTAACATAATATGTACAGGATCTATAGAGAAAACTACAAACCTCTTGATGGATGAAATCAAAATAACTCCAAATAAATGGAGAGAACATTCTGTGTTGATGGACTGGAAGTTTTAATATTATGAAGGTATCAATTATTCCCAACTAGATTTATAAATGAACTGCACTCCCTATCAAAATACCAGCAAGTTTTTTTTTTTAATTTATTCATGAGAGACACAGAGAGAGAGAGAGAGAGAAGCAGAGGGAGAAGCAGGCTTCCCGCTAAGCAGGGGAGCCCAATGCAGGACTCGATCCCAGGACCCTGGGATCATGACCTGAGCCGAAGGCAGACGCTTAACCATCTGAGCCACCCAGGCGCCCACCAGCAAGTTTTTTATAGGTATTGACAAGTTATTCCTAAAGTCTATATAGAAAGGCAAGAGACCCAGAATAGTCAAGACAATACTGAATTAGAAGAAAAAAGTTGGAGGACTCACACTAACCAGTATAAGACTTAGTATAAAGCTACAATAATTAAGACAGTTTGGTATTGGCAAAATGACGCATAGATCAATGGGACAGAATAGAGAGCCCAGAAATATAGCTACACAAATGTAGTAAACCAATCTATGACTGGTTTAAAGGTCTGGAAGCCATTTAATGGAGGAAGGATAATCTTTTCAACAAATGACACTGGGAGAATTGGATTTCCATGTGCAAAGAAATGAACCTAGACACAGAACTTTTATAAAAATCTAACTCAAAATTTATGATGGATCTTGATGTAGAATTCAAAACTTCTAGATGTAAAATGTAGAATTTCTAGGAGAAAACACTGGGGAGAATCTATTTGACTTGGGGTTTGGTGATGAGTTTATAGATAAAATACCAAAAGCATGATCAATAAAATAAAAAAATTGGTAAGTTGAATATTATTAAAACTATAATCCTCTGCTAATAATAAAGTGTTAATAAAATGAAAGTTCATGCCACAGACTTGAAGGAAGTATTTGTAACATGTATCTAATAATGGATTTTCATTGAAAATATACAAAGAACTCTTAAATAGCAAGTGTTGGTGAGGATGTGGAGAAAAAGGAACCTTTGTGCACTGTTAGTTGGAATGCAAACTGGTGCAGTCACTGTGCATATTGCAAATACTAATTCAAAGGGATACATACACCCCTGTGTTCATAGCAGCATTATTTACAATAGCCAAGATATGGAAGCAGCCCAAGGGCCTATTGATCAATGAATGAATAAAGATGTGGTATATATCTATATCTATATCTATCTACATATATATATATATATATATATATATATATATATATATACAATGGAATATTATTCAGCCATAAAAAAGAATGAAATCTTGCCATTTGCAATGGCGTGGAGGGATCTAGAGCATATCATGCTAAGTGAAATAAGTCAGCCAGAGAAAGACACATACCATATGATTTCACTCATATGTGGAATTTAAGAAACAAAACAAATGAGCAAAGGGAAAAAGGGAGAGTGAGGAACGAAGAAACAGACTCTTAACTATAGAGAACAAACTATGGAGATGGGAGAAACAGGTGAAGGGGATTAAAGAGTACACTTATGATGAGCACAGGGTGATGTAGGGAAGTGTTGAATCACTATATTGTACATCTGCAACTAATATAACAATACTAACTATACTGGAACTAGAATTAAAAATTGAAAAATAAACAAAAATGAAAATATACAAAGAATTCTTAAAATATAGCAATAAGGAAACAACCCAGTTTAAAATAGTCACAAAAGATCTGAATCCATACCTCACCAAAGAAGTTATAGTGATGGCAAGTAAGCATATGAAAAGAAGCACAACATTGTTATTTGTGAATTGCAAATTAAATCAACAATATGATACAACTACATACTTAAAAGAATAGTTAAAATACAAAAACAAAACAAAACAAAAGCCTGACAGTACTAACTGCTTGCAAGAATGTAGAACAATAGGAACTCTCATTAACTGCTACTGGGAATGCAAAATGGTATAGTCACTTTGGAAGATAATTTGGCAGTTTTTACAAAGTTAAAAGGACAAAAACAATATGATTATCTTCAATAGATGCAGAAAATGCATTTGACAATATCTAATACCCCTTATTGATTAAAAGCTTTTGTGAAACTAGAAACAGAGGGAAATTTCTGTTAATTGAAAAATGGTTTCTATGAAAATCCTATAGCTATCATCACAGTTTATGGTGAAAGACTGAATGATGTCCCCCCAAGATCAGGAAAAGGCAATAATGCTCACTTTTGTACCGCCTCTATTCAACACTGTGCTGTAGGTCTGCTAATGCAATAAGGGGGAGAAAAGGTATACAGACTAAAAAGAAAGAAATAAAACTGTCTTTATTCACAGATGACAAAATACTATATCTAGAAAATACTAAGAAATCTCCTGCAGAACTTCCAGAATTAATAATGTAGTTTAGCTATGTAAAGATAATGGTAATAAGCAAAAATCAACTATTCTTCTATATATCAGTGTTGAATAGCTAAAAATAAAATTTTAAAAAATTTCATTCACAATAACATTTAAAGAATAATATATTTAGGAATCAATTTAACAAAAGATATATA
>NC_138385.1:7001085-7032997 GCF_054177405.1 Leptonychotes weddellii | reverse complement strand
AACAAAAGATATATAATATTTACTGAAAAGTTTAAAACATGCTGAGATAAAGAGATTTAAATAGAAGGAGAGACATTCCATGTTCATGGGTTAGAGAATTTAATATTGTAAAGATGGCAAAACTTCCATAATGATCCCAAGGTTAATTGCAATCACTATCAAAATTCTATGGGAGGGGCACCCGGGAGGTTCAGTATTAAGCGTCTGCCTTTGGCTCAGGTCATGACCCTGGACTCCCAGGATCAAGCCTTACATCAGGCACCCTGCTCAGCAGAGAGCCTGCTTCTCCCTCTGCCCCTCACCCCATTTATGCTCTCTCTCTCTCTCAAATAAATAAATAAAATCTTTTTTAAAAATCCCGTATTTATTTATTTGAGAGAGAAAGAGAACATGCACAAGTTGGGGGAGGGGCAGACTGCCCGCTGAGAAGGGAGCCCCACATGGGGCTTGATCCCAGGACCCTGAGATCATGACCTGAGCTAAAGGCAGATGACTAATGGACTGAGCCACCCAGGCGCCCCCCATGGGAAATTTTTATAGACATTGACAGGCTACTCCTAAAACTTATTTGGAAATGCAAATGACAGAGAATAGTCAAAGCGATTTTGCAAAAGGAAAACAAAGTTGAAGGTCTTACTCTACCCAATTTCAAAAAATACTATAAAACTATAGTGATTAAGATAGTGAAGTACTGATTAAAGTATTGGTATGAAGAATTGGGAGTTCAGAAGTAAATACTTAAACTTACAGTCAATTGATTTTGATAAAAGGACCAAGGCAATTAAATGGAAGAAAGAATAGGTTTTTCAACAAATGGTGCTAGGATAATTGGGTATCTATTTGAAAAAAATATATAAATTGGACTTCATCAAAATTAAAAACTTCTCACTTCAAAAGACACCATTAAAAAAAATGAACAAATCCACAAACTAGGAGTAAATAGTTGCAAATCATGTATATCCTAAAAAACTCCTATCCAGAATATAGAAAGAACTCTTACAACTCAGTAAGAAGACAACCCGATAATAAATGGGTGAAAGATTTAATTAAACATTCACCAAAGAAGATATATGAATAGATACATGAAAATAGGCTTAACAAAGATGCTAAAGTCATTGGACAAATTGAAATTAAAACCACAATGAGATACCACTTTATATCATGAATGGCTAAAATAAAAAAGATGGACAATAACTTTATGGCATTTTGGTGAAATTGGAACTTTCATATATTGCTGTTAGGAATTTAAATTGTACACCCAGTTTGTAAAAATTAAGCCATCAACTTACTAACACTCAGTACAACAACTTATATCCACACAAAGACTTGTAAATAAACATTCATAGCAACATTATTCATAATAGCCAAAAAGTAGAAGGAACTGGAATGTCCATGAACTGACAAATGGATAAAAGAAAGCGGTAAATCCATATAATAGATTTCTATGGTTCAATTCAAGGGAACAAACTATTGATGCATTCGAGAGTATGGTTGAGTCTCAAAAACATTGTGCTATGTGAAAGAAGCCAGCCAGACCCAAACACCACATATTAGGATTCTGTTTTCATGAAATTCCAGAAAAAGCAAATCTATAGAAACAGAAAACTTGTGTTTTCTTGTGGCTGGAGTGTGAATGGATATTGAGGATGCTAATTACTTTGAGGGAATTTGGGAGGATGTTTTGGTCTGAATATATCCCCCCAAATTCATGTGTTGGAATACTAACCAACAAAGATGATGGTATTAGGAGTTGGGGCCTTTGGGAGGTGTTTAGGTCATGAGGGTGGAGACCTCCTGAATGGGATTAGTGCCCTATAAAAGATGATCTAGAAAGATCTGTAGCTTGAGAGGCTGTGAACCAGAAAGAGGGCCTTCACGGGAACACAACGAAGATCATAGCATTGGTAAAAGATTTGTAAATCTTTGTTTTTCATCTAATTTTTAGCATAAAACAGGCAGTAGTCTTCAGTTTACTCAACTTAAGAGGTATTTACTGAGAGTTTGATGTCAATGGAGGTTAGCAGCTTCAATTTGAGACATTTCAGAAACCTGATACCATGATATCTTGAACTCTGGCTCACTGTCTTTGTCCATTCTGGCCTCTGTGATGAAGTACCATAGACTGAATGCTTCAAACAACAGAGATTTATTTCTCACAGTTCTGGAGGATGGAAGTCCAGGATCAGGTGCCAGCATGGTCGGTTTCTGGTGAAGGCCCTCTTCCAGGTTGCAGACTGCTGTCTTCTCATTGTATCCTCACATGGTGGAAAGAGCTAGAGAGCTCTCTTGGGGTCTCTTTTATAAGGACACTAATCCCATTCATGAAAGATCAACCCTCATGGTCCAATTACCTCCCAAAGGCCCCACCTCCTAGTACCATCCCACTGGATCCAACATAGGAATTTTCATTCCCGTCAGTCTGTAACACTCATGGTAGCCGCAAGATGATGTCTGTACTCCTTATCAAGGTGCAGGAAGCCTGTTACAAACTCATCTCAACCTCCTGTTAAGACTGTCATCTCCTGTCACCCTATCCAGGCCCTAAACTCCAGCCACACTCGCCCTCTCACTGTTCCTTGAGAAGTCTAAGCTCTTTTACGACTGCATTCAGTGCATATGTTATTTCCTTGGCTAGCACGACTCAGCTCATCCTTCCAGTAACAGCAAAAATAGCACATCCTCCAACATTCCCATCCCATTTTCCTTCCTTCAGTTCACACAGCTATTTATACTTTTTTTTCTTTTTGTTGCACCTGTAATAGTGTATTATGCCTTTTTTTCCCTGGTAAATGTTGCATGTCTCAAGGAAAAGAACATACCTATCTATGGTTTGATCCTTAAGTCCCAGCATAGTATATGATACATGGTAACCATTGAGTTACTGGATAAATGAATGAATCGGGGATGAATGAGGTTCAGTTACTATTGCCATCTTTAAGAAAGCACACAGCCAAAAACCTCCAAGTCACTTCCTCTTTCAGAGGAGGATAAATACCTGGCAGGTATTCAGATATATGTGGCATCTGAAGTCAAATCACAGGACCAGAAAGTTAACAGCTGAATAAAGATAACCATGTGAAGTGATTCATATGTTAACTAACTTGACTGCGAGGATGCTTTCACAATTTATACATACGTCATCACATCGTACACCTTACATATGCTATAATTTTGGCAATTATCCTTCAACAAAGCGGGAAAAAAAGAAATTTACAGATAAAAAGCTAATAGTTTTTTTAGAAATATTCTTTAGGTATTGTGCAAAAATATGCTTTATCTCAACTATCAATAAACAGCTTTTGAAATTTTCTTCAGTATGAAATACAGAACTGGTTATACTATCCATTGTTAAAATCATCACCTTGACTCTTGCCATAAATAGCATTCCCTTTGATGTCATCATAATGGTAATGATAGCTATTACCTATTGAATATCAGCTCTACACCAGTAATTGTGTTAGTTGCTTTGTATGTATCGTTCAAAATCTTAATACTGACTATATGAGGTCATTTTACAGATGAGTAAATTGAGGCCCAGAAAGCTGTAAAAAATTACTCAAGATTCGTTAAGTGGAAGAGCCAGGATGTGAATATGGAATCATCTTATTCCAAGTTCATGAGGTGTCCTTTATTCAGGAAGACTGTTTTGCTTCATAGTTGTTAAAAGGAAGCTAGAGTTACACAAGAAAACAATATATATAATAACACACATATTATATAAATATATAATATACATGTATTATATATATATAATCATAAAGAATAATTATGAATGCAATTTGTTTCAGAAATAATTATAAATTTGGTAGCCGAGTAATTAAATTAGATTCTTTTAAGCAATAATACAAGTTATTCTAGCAATAAAGAGTAGCTATAGTTAATAAGTACTCAGTGCTTTTATCTATTGTATACTAATAGACTCTCACATATAAGAATACTTGAAAAAATATAAGCCAGCACTGTGAGTATTAACAACCTTTAGAGAAATCCAAAAACTGGACAGTATGCTTTACAAAGTATACCTTTATTAAACAGAACAACCTAAACATCGAGAAATAAAGTTAAGCCCAGAAGCAATCTTTTAGCTTTTGTCTGTGCCTCAATGCACTTCAATTGCTAGTTTAATAGTATCAGGGGGCCCCTGGGTGGCTCTTTGTTTAGGCGTCTGCCTTCAGGTCAGGTCACGATCTTGGGGTCCTGGGATCAAGCCCCATATCAGGCTTCCCACTCAGTGGGGAATCTCCTTCTCCCTCTCTCTCTCCCTTTGCCCCTCCCCCTGTTTGTGCTTTCTCTCTCTCTCTCAAATAAATAAACAAAATCTTAAAAAAATAGTATCCGAAAAATGTGTATATGTAAATTACAAAAACATGTATTTTGTATTAAAATTACCTAAGCTCTTAGTGCACTGCTTAGGACAAATATGTACTATTCAGCATGTTATGGAGCTACAGGGTTTGAAGTATTATCAAAAGCATCTTTCACCTCTAAATATGAGCAATGGACTTTCAAATAGGTAAAATGTTAGAGCCATATGCTTACTGGAGAAACACTATCCTTATGAGATGTATTAGAATCATGATAAATAAACTAATTAGGTCATGAATTTAAGAAATAATGAATTTTTTATATTTTTAAAGAAAAAATGTTTGTTGTCTACATAAAATATAGTAATAGATGATTTTGCATCTCTGCTTGAGGATGTGGAGAGCCAGAAAGAGTGTCACTCCCACTTTGCAATTAAAAAGAAAGTTGAAAACATCTCCTAATTCATAATTTTTCATGAACTCATGAGAGATTTGAGGTCACAGAGCAACCAAGGGTCCTAAAACCTAAGGAAAAGACGTGAGCTCTGGCTTACCTGAAGACAACAAGCAGATGATAGTGAATAGAATTCACCCAGGGTGGTGGTGTTCACTGGCAAGACTGCGAATGCCGTGAAGACCACAGAACTTGGGGAAGTCTGCAACATCTTGAAGGCTTTTCCTGCATGTACCTTAGTAGGTGCTCACAGATAAGATTGGAGAGAGTCCTTGGAAAGTTCCCTTGATGGTGCAGACCAGGAGAAAGGGAACAGCAGTGGCCGTGAGAGGAGCTGGAACGACACTCAGACCCTGATCCCCATTGTCCCTATTAAATAAAATCCTTCATCTGTGGGAGGAAAGAAAAACAGGACACTTGTACTCAGGGTGTTGGTGAAAATCTGTTGTTGGGGGAAAGGAACAGATTTAAAAAAAAAATCTGTTCTGGGGCAGGGGCGTATGGTGGGTACAGGCATGAGTGCTGGGGTCAGAGCTACAGTTGGAGGAGAAGAAGGAGACTGAGAAGTCCAGAGCCTTCTGGGAGCTGACAAGCCTGTCTGCCTGGGAGGCACAGAGAAGGGTACAGCATTATCAATAGCCCATCTCTGGTGTTTTTGCAAAAAAAGGCATAGCTCCAATCTATTCATGAGAAAGCATCAGATAAAAGTAAATTGAGAGACATTCTACAACATCGCTGACTAGTATTCTTCAAAACTGTCAATATCTTGAATGATTAGGAAAGACGGAAGAACTGTCGTAGTAATGAAGGAGACATGGCAGCCAACTGTAATGTGCTATCATGGATTGGATCCTCGAACAGAAGAAGGACCTTTGTGGAAAACCTGGTAGAATCTGAGTACAGTCTATAGTTTAGTCATATCGTACAAAATTCGGTCTCTTCATTTTTATAATTGGACTATGGTTATGAGATGTTAACATTTGGGGGAGCTGGATGAAAGGTGTACAGAAATTTTCTGTACTGCATTTACAAGCCTTCTGTAATTTTAAAATAATCTCAATGGTATGCAATACCTTATGGTCTCAGCTATGTATTTCAAGGGTGTTTGGTTTATTTTGCCTTGCATTTCTATATGTTTTATAGT
Source organism: Leptonychotes weddellii (assembly GCF_054177405.1). NCBI lineage: Eukaryota > Metazoa > Chordata > Mammalia > Carnivora > Phocidae > Leptonychotes > Leptonychotes weddellii. Next base: position 7,027,095 of record NC_138385.1, on the reverse strand, counting down.
AGGTGGTTGTTCACTTTACCTGTTTTTTTCTCTATTGTTGGAAATAAAAACACCCATCTACACTTAGGTGTCCATTAAAAATATTCTGACAGAATGCCCAGCCTACTAGTGATTTACTTGATGCCAAATCCACTAACTTTTTAGTCCCTTTTTAGTATCACTTATTATCACTTGATTCACTACCATCCTTCTTGAAACACTCTTTTCCTTTAGGTTCTATGCCACCATGCTCTCCTGGTTTTCTTCACACTTCTCTCTAGTTGTACACGATTGGGACTCTCTGCAGTAACTGTTTCTTTGTTGTGCCCATCCCCCAAACTGAGAAGTCTTCTTTTTGTTCATCTGCTATATCTAATAAATCACCAACTCTTGTTGATTTTATTTCTTAAATACTTGTTGTATCTTTTCATTTATCTTCATCACCACCGGCCCCATCTTTGCCCAGGAAAACATCATCCCTGTTACTGCAACAGTCTCGTAAGTGATATCTAGGTCTCTGGCCCCTTCTTCTAGAGTAATTGTTCAACAACAAACCTGCTCATGATAAGCACCTGCTTAAAATCATTCCATAGTTCCCCCATTGCCCTGAACATGGCTTTCAAGACCCTTTCTAACCTAACCCCTTCTTGCTTCTCCTGTCTCATTCCCTTCCCTCTCAGGTGGGTTTGTTTTGTTTGGTTTTGATTTTGTAGTCCTTTCCAGAATAGCATCATCTTCTCTATGTCTGGAACTTTGCTGCTACTAATCACCTGTTTCCTTGGAACTTTGTTCCTTGCTTTTCCCGCTTTGTCACCTGGTTAGTTCTTATTCCTCCTTTGCATCTCAACCTTGGCCATTATGTCCTCTTCAGACTATCCCTGACTCCCACAACTAGATGAACTTCCATGGTAACCTTTAACTGCCTTGACCAAAGTCCTTATTGCACCACTTCTGATTACTTGTCTGTATCCTTCAGTAGGCTGTACCTTCCTGAAGAGCAGCAGCCTTGTCTTGTGTGCTGTGTTAGCCCCAGAACGGCACTCCATACTTTTTGTTGAATGAATAAATGACACCAGGAGAGAGAAAGACCATCATCCATGAGTGACACTGCCAATGAGGCTCTGGGCTTTGGTTAGGTATGCTCATCAGTCAGCCCTCCATGATTCATGGGCTAATTTCTCATAATATTCTGAGTGCATATTTCCTCCCTGAGTTCTCTCTGCCATGTAGTCATTTTAACATTTTTCACAATTTCTGGAGAGTTAGTAAATGGAAACCAACTCGGTGACATTTATGGGTCCTCTCCAAAAAGCACTGTCATTGTGAACAATGGCTATCACACATTCATCCTACTGCCTTCCATATTGCCTACCCTCAGCTAGTATAATTCAGTGAATAGAAATAGTTGTTTTTGGTCGTCTCAAGCATGTTGCAAATGGTATGATACTGTGCAGACATAGTAGAAAATCTATGGATTGTTTGTCCTTTAGGGAGCACCATTTATGGCTGTTTGCCCTTGGCACTCATTTCCCCCCTGTTAAATGGAGATGTTGTACTGCAGTCAGTAAATTAGTAATTGTTTCCATCTCAATTTGGGGACAGTCTTCATAATGTGGACACACATAGACTCATGCCAAGAGGATGAGGTCATGTGCTTGAACATACTCATTTTTTAAATTCAAGCCTTTTGTTTCCTCAGCCAGGGAATCCAAATCACTTAGTTCTTGGCCTTGTTCGATTGTTGATTTTTTTTAATGCTATGTATCATCTTACCAATTAAGCTGTAAAGTTTTCAAGGGCAACAAGCAAGTCTTCCGCTTTTCACATAATGATAACTTGACACATTTTTGAAGATGAAGATCATGTATTATGTATCCTATTATTCCGCATAATAATAACAAATACAAATGTTACCCTTTATTAAATACCTGCCATGTCCTAAGTACATGGATGCATGACTTCATTCATCTGTATTTTACAGATAAGGAAACTGAATTTAGAGAGTTCAGTTACTCACTCAAGGTCACATAGTTTTGGCCAGGATTGAACCAAATCTGACTGATTTCAAAGCCTCTGCTCATTGTACTGCCCAGTGATGTAAAACAATTTTTTCCCACAGACCCTTTTTAAAACAAAGTATTATCCAAGCACAGTTTATAAAGACAAAATTGGAACTGCTCTGTTGAAGCAAGGAGTCAACCCTACTCTTAATGGGCCCTTTCCTCACTTCCCACAGTGATCTGTGGGCATGGGCATGGATCTACCCGAGCTCCAGAGTGTCAAGTTGGACAATTCTTAACTATTTCTTGTTACCTCTTCACCCTGACAAGCTCTCATTTGGATGAGGAAGAGATTGTACTGAAATTAAGAAATCGCATTGTATTCTTGTCACACTTTCCTTATGAAGAGAGGATGTTTTATGAAATAGTTTCTATGCAACGACTTTAGCCAAGTGCTGTAGGTAGGTCATAATAATTTGAGTAACAATGCGGATTTTGCTTCCATCAGCAGGGGTTTTGAGCAAAAACCACATTTGCATTTCTCAGTAATGAGGAATACCCGGAGAAACAATTGAAAGAAGGTATTTCCCTGCAAATGAAATTTAGGTGATTGTAAAAGGTAGTGCAGCATGGGGAAAAGCCTATGTATGAAGACAAGCTGGTTTATAAAGGAAAACCATCAAATTGACATCTCCCATTTTCAGCCTATAAGAATATAATGTACTTTATGATGTATGTCAGATGCTGGCTCTTCTGGGGTAGATGTCACTCATTTTTCAGGTTACTCTGAAAAAGAGCTAGAACCCAGGAGCCAGATGTCAAAGGTATGGGTAAAGATCTTGGAATCACAGCAGAGCATGGAACAAAAATCAAATATGGGTACAGAGTAGGCATTTGTCCCTAACAGATGTTAAGGAAGATACACTATGGTCTTAAAGAGCCAATATTAAGCCTAGTTTTTAATATTTATCTTGTAGTTTTCTTAAATGACATTTTAAGTCAGATGGTATTGTTTATGCACAAATGTACATAAAAAGATCACTTCTCATGACCTGCTAGTGCAGATTCTCTTCACTTCTGTTTTCTCTTCATAATGAACAAATGGCTGCAGGAAAACACTCATTGTGACTTGGGTAAAAAAGAATTCTGAGAGGGGCGCCTGGGTGGCTCAGTTGGTTAAGCGACTGCCTTCGGCTCAGGTCATGATCCTGGAGTCCCTGGATCGAGTCCCGCATCGGGCTCCCTGCTCAGCAGGGAGTCTGCTTCTCCCTCTGACCCTCCCCCCTCTCATGTGCTCTCTCTCATTCTCAAATAAATAAATAAATAAATAAAAAGAATTCTGAGAAAATAGTAACTAAAATAAACAGAAGTTGTGAAAGTTATATAAAAGAAGAATGTTACTTCCAACCCTATAGATTTGAAGACTCACGAGCTCTATGATTACAAACACGTCTCTAATCACTCTGACCCACATTCTTCTCTTTAAAAATGAGAGTATTTTGAGAATGAGCCACAAGGGTAATCACAAGTAATGACTCTTAAAGCCTCCACATGGAGCTGTTATACTGTAACTTTCACTCTTATTCCATAGATTACAAGTCTCATGGTTAAGCCCCAAATCAGTGGGACAGATGAGAATATTCTGCTTGCAGGGAAGGCAGGACAAAGGTTTGAAGGGAATAATTGTGAACAGTGTCTACTGCACCACTTTTCAGATAACCATTGTTAAAATGTTTGTATATAGCTTTCATGTTATGCATATTTGACCTGAATTTTGATGGACAGATAGAGATTAGCAATGTTATAAAAGTCTTGACTTTTTGTTCATAAATATATCCCCTCTCTACAAAAGGCTTTATGATCCTTAACCAAAATCTCCATACATCCCAGCTTTCGTTTCTGAATATTATATATTCACATCATGTTCAGAGATCAGGTGTTACAATTTTAGCAGTAATATGTATCTTTTTCTCTTTCAAGTTTACTTAGAAACCAGATTAAAATTAGAACTGAGGAACATCCTAAATGGAGAGCAAGTTCAAGTTAATACCTGTTTTCACCAATCTATTTCTTTAATTCAAATTCTTCTGACTGTTTAAGAAAAAAATCGCTTATCTACCTAGTCATTCCTATATCAGCCCACCCATATACTGTAGAACTTACAGCAAGACAAGCAGCAGACAAGTTTACTCTGATTAGCAATGCCATACTTGAATATATTTCTGGCATTCTAATAATAATGAGTCCACATAAGAGACCAACTCGAAATATTCCCTCAGTGTTGAATGTAAAACAATGCACTCTGAAAGAATGCTATCTTAATATAAATACTAAATGAGGAAGGGTGAGCCTCCTGATTGAAATTAATGATTTACTTGCTAACACCTTCTTGGAAATACTTTTAAAAATGTCAATCGCTGTCATCATTTTTTAAAAAATATTTATTTACTTTAGAGAGAGCATGAGCGGGAGGGGAAAAGGGAGAGAGAGAGAGGGAAAGAGAGAGAGAGAAAGAGAGAAAGAGAGAGAATCTCAAGCAAACTCCTCGCTGAATATTCCTTTACAAAATATAATCCCAAATTGAACTTCTACTAACTAGCTCTGTGACCTTGGACCTGTCTCTATCTTCCTTTAACTCCATTTCCTCACCCTGGCTGAGACATAAGAACACCTCTGACATTTGACCAACCATATAAAAAATTCTTTCCAAACCTGTTTCCTTTCTATTCATAGAATAGAACAAAAATAATGCTAGTATCACCCTCACAAAGCTATCATAGCTATGTGCTATCAAAATCAAGGCAGTAGCTAAGGTACTACTTTATCCAGGAGAATTTTGAGAATTTATCATCTTTGGGAATATTACCTTCTGTTCTCCATGATATGCTTCCACCTTATCAAACAATGTACAGAACACAAATTCCCAAGTCCTCTGATTTTTAATTCAAGGCTTCTCAGCCTCCAGAGAAAATTCTGTGTTAGGACAAAATACATTCCAGTTCCAGTTCCATGTCTTAACTTTTGACAAATCACTTCCTCATGTTTTTCTCTCTATGTATCCTAAATTGTAGGAAATTATAATGGCTGTTTCTTCTCAGGACAAAACACAAATAAATCTTAGCTATATTAGCAAATTCCTTGGAGCAGAGCTGCTATATAAAGTGTGACTATTTTATGGTGCTCATATCAGCAGAAATGCTGGTTTCTCTTTGACCGGAGTAGAAAGAAATGCATTTTTTAGATTGCAAGTGGAAGTCTGAATATTCAAGAATAATCAGACATAAAGAAATATCAAGCAATTCAGCATGCTATCAAGAGTTTCATTAGCTACTTAATAACCATTTTCAAAATTACCAGTAGGACAATAGATCCTGAGGCCTCAGGATGTCCTAGTAGTTGAAACTCCTAGAATCGTCATCTTTTCATTACACTATGCTCCTGGGAATGGCAGAATTCCAGGGCTCCAATCCAGTCCTTGTCTGTTTGTTCTGTTTTGTTTTGCCCTGACTGCATGTGTATTGCACCCAAATGATTGGTTGAAAATTGGAAAAAAATCACACAAACTCACTACCCAACATTAGATAGACCACCAACAATTCCTGGTCATTTTACTGAAGTCAATCCATTGGTTAGTGAGTTTTGCTAATTTTTCCTTGATTAAATGCATAGAAGAACATGTCTACGAACCTCATGGGAGCACTGCTAGAGTGGCAGCCTGCTAATGGGTTAACTCATAAAAAGAGGGCAAAGATATGAAGAATTGCTCGTGTTTTTCAGTTGTATTTGAATAGAACTGGTGTTAAATATTTTTTCACTCATAATAAACCAACTTCATTTTACTACATCTATTCCTATTCCCTATGAATTATTTATAAGGCAGTAGATAACTTGCCTTACAAAATATAAAATCCATTTGAATAAATTCAAATTCTGAAAAATCTTGGACTAGAAGTTAAACTCTGAATATACCGAGTGTGACTTAAAAATAAGGTGATTGATTTTATAATGTGAAGATTTGAACTCATCCATCCAGAGAAGTGTCATCCCCTTCTAAGTAGTACACATGGGAGAACATAAACTTCTTTCAGTGATGAAGCTACTGCTCAAATAATTCATGAAGCTTCCTTCTTGGAATTATCTCTGGAGCCTGTGTCTCACTTATTCAGTTACCCACAAAACATTAATTTAGCATCTTCCATGCACCAGTCACCATTTTGATATTGCTGTCATCATTTGCAGGTGGATAAGAATGTTTTAACTAAATACTAAAAAGTAGTGTGAAATTACTAAGTAGAAAATTGACAAATATATTTTTTTCTAAAACAAAGTATAATAATTACTTAGACAAGTTTCTCAAGTGGCTTTCAGCTGGCTTCCAAGAGAATTCCAAATGATGAATTCCAAATGTGTTCTGAGCATGAGCAGTAGTATTGGAATGTATTATTTTTTTAAGATTTTATTTTTAAGTCACCTCTATACCCAACGTGGGGCTCGAACTCACAACCCCAAGACCAAGAGTTGCATGCTCTTTTGACTGAGCCAGGCAGGTGCCCCAGTAAGTGTTATTTTGAAGCAACACGTTCATTGGATGGATGGATAAGGCTTACTACGTATTAAAATTAGTATCTTTGATTTGCATGGAAAGAATGTGTAAATTAAAGGTGAAGTTATATTTTCTGATTATATTTTACAATGTGCTTTTGTTTCATAACATTAAGTCAATGTCTACCATTTCTGTCATCTAGTCATACTATTCCTGTGAACCCAATTCCAGAGATTTTCATCACAGTTTTAGCGCTGGGGGCAATCATTTGTTCTACTCCTAGGCTATAAAATCCTTGTAAAGGGCCTCTCTGTCAGAGTATACTATGGCCTTTTCAAACCAAACCGATGTGAGAAGTAAATCTTCAGAATTATGCCTTTAGTACCACAAATTTAGGATTGATGCTTCATTCTGGGATGATATGACATTCTTAACCAGAGCATCTTGTTTTATTGCCAGTATCTACTGCTAACTTATGACTGGGTTGTTTTTGTTGGGTACTTCTCACCAGTATAGTTGTTAATCCTCTTTGAAACTTTTAATTATGTTAACATTATTTTCTTCCACGAGCAGCTGAAAGATGAAATTTGGTTGTCTTTGATTATGTTTTCCTTTTCTACATATCAAATCATTTGTCAATATGTCAACACTGAAACGATTAATACTGTTTGTTGAAACATCAGAACTATTAATAGTCTTATTAAAATGAGGTGGATTATAAATACTTTCAGAGCTGATCAGTGCAGCATATCATTGTGGAAAGAAATCCAGCTGACTGAAGAAATGATGCATATTCTTTTCAAACATTGAGTGTAGCAGAATGACTGAGGTTGATTTCACTTGCAGCTGAAGCTGTGCATTTCCAATGGTAAGAATAAATATATTCTTGAATAAACAAAAGTTCCAACAGAGTGTAGAACATAGATGTTCTGTGAGTACATAATGGGCATCTGGTACTTTCTATTCTTGCCAATTAGAATAATTTGGCAACAAAGCCCTGTGAACTTCCTAGTATAATCCAAATAGTCTGTCAAAAATAGAGAAAGGATGAAAATCAATGTAAAAAGGCTAAACTCCATCACTGAACAATTATTCTAATGCTTTTTTACCAGACTCAAGGAGAAATCATAGTGTAACCATTAAATGCCTGGGCTCTAGAGTCACACAAACAGCCTGAATCTGAAACCTAGCTTTGTCATTAACTAGTTGCATGTCCTTGAATAGATTTATTTTGCCTCTCTGTACCTTAGTCTCAGCATCTACAAAATGGATCATATTTAATAATAATATCTAAAAATAATAATATCTTCATCCAGGATAGCATGAGTTCATACATGTAAGCACTTAGAACAACCCTTGGCACGTAGTATGTACTCTTATTACTAAGCTCACTGAGATAGTTATACAGGATACAAAATCAATGCACAGAAATCGGTTGCTTTCTTTTTTTTTTTTAAAGATTTTATTTATTTATTTGACAGAGAGAGACACAGCGAGAGACGGAACACAAGCAGGGGGAGTGGGAGAGGGAGAAGCAGGCTTCCCACCGAGCAGGGAGCCCGATGCGGGGCTCGATCCTAGGACCCTGGGATCATGACCTGAGCTGAAGGCCGACGCTTAACGACTGAGCCACCCAGGTGCCCCCAGTTGCTTTCTGATACACTAACAATGCAACTGTAGAAAGAGAAATTAGAGGAACGATTCCATTTACAATAGCATCAAATACCTAAATTTTTTTAAATGATCATTTTTCCTCTCATGGCTGCTACTAGCTAATGTCCTTCATTTTATGTTTTGCTGGTGGTGGTCTGGGTCATAGCTATATGTTTTGAATAGGGATTATTTAAAGAATTTAAATGTTAAATTTGGTTCATTGACCTATAAGGTTCGTTCAAAGTTTAAGATGTAATCATACTTTAATTCTGTGAAATGTGCATATATCAAAATATCATGTGTGTCCCAGGAGCAATTAACCTGTTATTAAAGATAATGACATCAATCAATAAAAATGTCAACTCTGAAATTAGGTTCATAAACTACCAGCAATTAGCAGATATTTAGCAATTATGTTAAGACAGAGCTTGGTTTTTATAATACAAATCAGCATAAAATGTGAAAGAACAGACATGTTCATTGTGCATAAAAAGGTTAACTGTTGAAGAAGTGGAACAATTGGAAACTTGTAAGTATTTAGGTTTCCTTGAAAGAATTGGACATCCCATAACTAAAGGGAAAAAAAAACAGAAAAGGAAAACAAAACCACAAATGCATTTATTTTGGTGTAAAAATTATAAAACTGCTTGTAACTTCTAGCTGCTGAGAGATGATACGTGTCCTTTATCCTCCAAATCACTGACTGTATGTTAAATGTTTAACTCCTATTGAAAGGGAAATTTATTTAATTTATTTTTTTTAAAGATTTTATTTATTTTAGAGAGAGAGAGGGCACACACACAGGTGTGAGCATTGGGAGGGGCAGAGGAGGAGGGAGAGGGACAAGAAGACTCTTTGCTGAGTGTGGAGCCCCATGTGGGGCTCGATCTCAGGACACTGAGATCATGACCTGAGCAGAAATTGAGAGTTGAATGCTTAACCGACTGAGCCGCCCAGGCGCCCCTGAAAGGGAAATTTAAATAGCAGATTTGATATGCATAGTTGAGGGGAAGAGGGAGGTATTGAGTTGATTATATCTAAATTGGAAAAATGATCTGTAAATATGAAAGGTAGGTGGGACCATATTGGTGAATATATGATATATGGTAGAAACGTGCAAAAATTAAGATAGCATAAATGTTAATTCCCTGAAAGACTAGTAAAATACATATTGCTTTATTTCATGGCTTGTATCAATCACTATGTTCAAACCATTTGTCTCCTGGATATATTTTTAATCTGACCCCTGCTTTATATTCCTACCCTTCATGGTTTAGTTTAGGTTCTCATCTCTCACCGAGGTTACTACAATAACCTCTTAGCTGCTCCTCCTGCCCTTAAGCTTCTATTCTCCACACTGTAGCATAATGTTTCTTGTTCTTTAATGCTACTCTTATCATATCACTTTCCTTTTGAAAACATTTCATTGGCTTCACATGGACTATATACCTGATTAACCTCAAATGACAGCAGTATCAAGGTAAGATCATTTGGGGCTTTGTTCATGTCTGGGAAAGAGACATTGAGATCATGAAATAGGATGGCATTGATAGAGATAAAGAAGAGGAGGTAGATTTAAATATTTAGAAGACAGATTGTTCAGAAATTGGTGACTAAGCAGATGGTGAGTGAGAAGGAAATATGAGTTTGGAGGCCTGGTTGTCATCAGTGGATATGGGACTAAAAGTAGGAATAAAAGTTTGATGGAGGTAGAAATATCCAGCAGGTCAACATTGTAGTTGAAGCCAAAGAGTTGATGGTATTTCCTATAGACAATAGAATAAAAAGAACATTGGACAAAAACTAAAACATTTTTAAGCACCTGCATTTAAGGAGTGAAGGAAGGAAGAAGAACTAGAAGGCTGGTATGAAGTCGACGTGTGGCATTAAGGCCTAGAGAGTAGTACATTTCAAGAAATAAGGAGAATCATCAGTGTCAAATGCAGAAATGAGGTTGAGTAAGGGAAGGCATGGAAAATGTCTTTGGATTTGAGGTAAGGAGCCTGATAACCTGAATCAAAACACTATGAAGCCTAGAATCCAGATGCAGTAGTAAGGTATAAAGTAAAGTGATGAAGTTTACTAATGTTTTGTTGAGAATTTTTGCATCTGTATTCATCAGAAATATTGGCATATGGTTTCTTTGCTTTTAGGGTCCTTCTCTGGCTTTGGTATCAGGGTAATGCTGGCCTCATAAAATGAGTTTGGGAGTGTTGCCTACTCTTCATTTTTTGGAACTTACTCATTTATTTTAGGTTATCCATTTTGTTGGTGTATAATTGCTCATAGTAGTCTCTTATAATCCTTGTAGTACTGTAGTATCAGTTGTAATATGTCCTCTATCATTTCTAAATTTATTTATTTGAGTCTTCTCTCTTACTTTCTTACTTAGTCTAAAGTTTTGTCAATTTTGTTTATCATTTCAGAAAACTGGTTTCTGTTTTTCTGGTCTCTATTTTATTTATTTCCACTCTGATCTTTGTTTATTTCCTTCCTTCTGCAAACGTTGGGCTTAGTTTGTTCTTTTTCTAGGTCCTTGAGCTGTAAAGTTTGGTTGTTTATTTGAGAGCTTTCTATTTTCTTAATATATGCCTTTTATCAGTATAAACATCCTTCTAAGAACTGCTTTTGAAGCGTCCCATAGGTTTGGATGTATTTTCATTTTCATTTGTTTTGATATATTTTCTGATTTCACTTTTGATTTCTTCTTTTACAGGAGTATATTATTTAGTTTCCACATGCTTGTACGTTTTCCAGTTTTCTTCTTGTTGATTTCTAGTTTTTTTACCATTGTGCTAGGAAAAGATACTTGGTATGATTTCAATCTTCTTGAATTTGCTGACTTGTTTTGTGGCCTATCCTACTATCTATCCTGGAGAATGCTCCATGTGCACTTGATAATTATGTGTATTCTGCTGCTGTTGAATGGAATATTCTGTATATGGCTGTTAAATCCACTTGGTCTGACGTGTGGCTCAAGTCCAGTGTTTTCTTGTTGATTTTCTGTCTGGATTATCTATGCATTGCTGAAAGTGGGGCATTGATGTCCCCTACTATTATTGTATTGTTGTCTGTTTCTCCCTTCAGATCTGTTAGTATTTGCTTAATATATTTAGGTGCTCCAGTGTTGGGTGTGCATATAATTATGATTACAATATTTTCTTGACAAATTGACCCCTTTATCACTATATGATAACCTTCTTTGCCTCTTGTTACCATTTTTGGCCTAAAGTCTATTTCATCTGATAAAAGTATAGCTATCTCTTCTTTCTTTTGATTTCCACTTGCATTGAATGTCATTTTCCATCCCTTCTCTTTGAGTCTATGCATGTTTAATCTGAATACAGTCTCTTGTAGGCAGCCTATAGTTCAGTCTTGTTTATTTTAATCCATCCAGCCACTGTGTGCCTTTTGATTGGTGAGTTCAATCTATTTACATTCAGAGTTATTATTGATATGTAAGGAGTTACTGATGCCATCTTATTAATTGTATTATGTCTGTTTTGTAATTCCCATTGGCTTTCTTCCCCTTCTCTTTCTGCTTATCTTTATGAATTGGTCATTTTCCATGGTGCTGTGTTCTGCTTTCTGTCTCTTTATCTTTGTAAGTGTAGTATAAGTATTTCCTTTGTAGTAAAAGTGAGGCTAACATAAAACATCTCATAGATAAAACAGTCCAGTTTAAGGCGATAGCAACTTAACTTTAATCGCATACAAAAGCTCTACATTTATTCCCCCTTTTATGGTTTTGATATCACAATTACCTCTTTTATATTGTGTTCTTTAACAAATTGTAGTAGCTATAGTTATTTTTAATATTATTTTCTTTAACCTTTATACTATAGTTAAATGGTTAACACACCCTCCTATTACAGATTTAGAGTTTTCTAAATTTGACTGTATATTTACCTTTACCAGAGTGTTGTACATTTTCAAATGTTTTTATGTTACTGATTTCCCTCTTTTCACTCTAGCTCAAAGCACTCTTTTCAGCTTTTCTTGCAAGGCAGGTATAGTGGTGATGAACTCACTTAGCTTTTGTTTTTCGGGAAAAGTCTTTAGTTCCCCCCCCCCACCACCATATCTGAAGGATCAGTTTGTTGAGCTTTGCTGTTTTGTATTGGAAGTATTAGACACCTTCTCAAATCTTTCTTGTTATCTTCAGGTGGGAGGTGTTTTTCATTGGTCATTACTTATATCTGGGACTTACTCCAACCTTGTATGGATACACCTGCTGCACACTTCATACTCCCTCTTGTGGCAGCATTCTTAAGCTTATATGTCTTCTCTGGTTCTTATAAATCACCAAGCTGGTTGCCCGAAGCCTCTTTTTTGTTTTCCAGAAGGTGGCACCACAGCTCAAATGTGTGTTTTTCCCAAGCCCACAGACCCTGGCCTGTTTTCTGAGGGAGTCCCTGTTTATTGGAGTTCACTCACTGTTGCATCAAGGAGCCAACCACAGAACGGGGAGGGGGGTTGTTGGTGGTGTGAGTTTAGAACTTGGGGCCATGGGGGTGTCCATGGGCCAGGTGATGGGATCCTTGAGTGAGGTTCTCCCATTGTCTAATGGGTGGGCCTCCCGCTGGAGTCCTGAAAGCACCCAGCAAGAATTGCATCCCTTTAATACCCTTTGATATCCTTATCAGCCTCTTTTCTGATCCCTCACTTTCTCCCATTCATGGAGATCCCCCAGTTCAGTACTCTTGGTGCTGCTGGAGAGAAACAGGCTTCTCCAGCAGCTTCGCAGACAGCTGGAGCACCCAGGCACTCAATTCTCTCCCATAGCCCCATAAGAGAGCTCTCTGTCCTCTAGTTGTCCCTGCCCTCTGCTGCTCCAGGGAAGGGGGGTGCTGGCCAAGTTCTTACCCTCTCCACTGCGTCCAAACTCGGTTTTTGTCTTTTGTTGTTTTGTTTTTTCCCCTCCATCAAAGTGCTGGAATCTCTTCTCAAGAAGGCTGAACTTTTGCAAAAGCTCTCTCATCCATGGGTGTCTGTCCAAGTCAGCACTCTCCTGGTTTTCCCCCACTATAGTCTAGAGAGACTTTGGCTGGTTCCGCAGCCCATACTGTGGTCTGCCTAAAACCCAATGCAGAAGTAGGTGAGACTCCTCCCAGGCCCCTTGGCCTACAGTCCCTGATCCCACAACTCCCACAGAGGTACTTTTGTTCTTTTTTAAAATTTTGTCATCATCGTAGCTCTTACCAGATGGGTTTATTGTGAGGTTAAAGCTAGATAAAGTACTTCACACTGTGCTAAGCGCCTGGTTACTTGAGTAAATGCTGGTTGTAATTATTATTGCTGCTAGGAAATGTTGAAGAAAACTTTATACCATAGTGTTATTATAGGGTTATTCTTGAGAGACTGTTGGGGGCTTCTGCATATATTCCTTGAAAATGTCAACAGACTCTTCTGTCTGAATGTCATTTGGCTTGTTGGTCAAGCTCCTCCATTCTGTGTTGAAAGATTTAAAACCATATTTGCATGCATTGCTCATGCACACATACACATTCGTGCAAATGTTGGGCAAAGTGTTTGACAAATTGGTGTTTTTGTAAAATTTAGTATTGTTTACAATAATGATTGTGGATAAAAAAATGTTAAATATTTTAGGAATTCATTTCCTTAAATCTTATTTTTTTTAACTTTAAGAAATTACTGCATACACTCATTAAATTAAAGTGTTGACAAAACAAATGTTGTAGTTCAACTTTGAGAATTAAAGATATTCCATGCTTTTGAACCAATTATGAAGAAGCAGACAAGATGAATATATTTCAAATTGTACTGAGTATTTCAGAAACAAGTCTATTCTTGTCTCCTATTCACGTACTCATGGCTTTTCTAATCATGTTGTTTATACTACTTTTTTTTAATTTATGTAATTCTATTCTTTTAAAGATTTTATTTATCTATTTGAGAGAGAGGGCAGATGCTTAACTGACTGAGCCACCCAAGTGCCCCCATGTTGTTTATACTTAAGAATACACATGAATTGTATGGATAATGATGAATGGAAAATTCCTCCTTTGCTACAATAGATTAATTCATTAAAAGTAAATCTCACACACTTAAATTTTGCTGTTTCTCCAGAGAAAGCTTTACAGAGCATCCAGGGATGCTTGTTTTTCTATATACTTTATGTCATATATTTGGGTAGAAAAATTATTCTACACTTGAAAAACTTCTCTGAAATAATTTATCAGCTTTAAAGTCTTTTGTACATTAGTGCTACAAATGATGACAGGTAAAACATATATAAGTTATGGACTATTTAGAAAGGGATATTTTGGGGAAATATTTTAGGTTCTAATAACTGAAAACACAAATCTTCTCTAAAAGATTAAATTATAGCATATGAGTTAGACAATCAAAATAAAACATGCAGTTCCTGCTACACCGTATATCTGAGTGATGGCCTTAAACATACAGCAGCTATGTACCTATAAGAATAATGCTTTGAAGAACATCTAATACCATGGAGAAATGGTGATGCTGTATTGTTAAGTGAAAAAATTCTATAAAGTAGGAGCTTATAGAGTAGGATCCCAATTTGTGGGTAAACTGTAGGCATGCACTACATTCAAGTAGAGAAAATGTGGAAAACATACAATCATGTCAGTTTCCATCTTTGGGTCATTAAACTATAGGTGTTTTCTTTGAATATTTTTCTCAGTTTTACATTTTTCCTCAGCATTTATTTCTTAGTTATTATTCAAGTAAAATTGACATGCAATGTTATATTAGTCTCAGGTGTACAATATAGTGGTTTTGCAATTCTGTACATTACTCCATGTTTATCAGGATAAGTGTCGTCACCATATATTACTACAATATTCATGACAATATTCCCTATGCTGCAATTTTCATCTCTATTTATTTTATAACTGGAAGTTTGTACCTTTTAATCCCCTTCACCTATTTCACCCATTCCCCACCCACCTCCCCTCTGGCAACCACCAGTTTGTTCTCTGTTACTCACAGGTAAGAGTTATATATTTAAAATTTTTTTAAAAGATTTTACTTATTTATTTGACAGAGAGAGACACAGCGAGAGAGGGAACACAAGCAGGGGGAGTATGAGAGGGAGAGGCAGGCTTCCCGCAGAGCAGGGAGCCCGATGCGGGGCTCGATCCCAAGACCCTGGGACCATGACCTGAGCCGAAGGCAGACGCTTAACAACTGAGCCACCCAGGTGCTCCTAAAATTTTTTTGAAATAAAAATTATAGATAGAAAAACCTGGTAGCTGTCATAAGGATATGCTGATCTTGTCCCCCAATATTCAATGCTAGTTTTGTAATGGGGTTCACTGCCAAGAGAATACTTTAATGCTGCAGTAATAGAAATTGCTTTCATAGGGATTTGTCAGTAATTCTATACTGTCTCGGGGGGAACTTGGCAAGGTCCTAAAATTGGAGTTACAGATTTAGGATTTTTACATTATCATTCTCATACAGTATGAAAATAATGAGTTGCTTACAAGCCTTAAAGACATTCATGAATGTTTCAAATCCTTTCTCAAGTAGAATTGCAACACAGACTACAATGGAAACAATTTGGATATAGAGAGAATAATGATATCTTCCCATTTCCACATGTTAATTAACAACCAGGGCTTGATTTAGAAATCCTATGGCAGTTTGAAAAGCAATTCTAGATCACATAGATGTAGGGTTTTCCTGATAAAACCTATCACAGTTTCATGAGTCAATAAATCCCTAAATTATCTTGAAAAACAACTTAAAAAAAAAAAAGCTTGTTAAATTAATGCTGGCCAGTATTCTACCTAGAGCAAAGGAACAGAAAAAAAAAAAAATTGCTGTAGCTGATGAACTCCTTTGAAGTTGCTGTTGACAGTTTCTCATTTGGGGTATAATTTTAATACTGTGTTTCTTTCCCCATTTGTCATTAATACTGGAATTATGCAAATTCTCATCATTTAAAAGTGGACGTTTCATTTGGCAGCACTACACAGAATAGATGGAATACAGCAGGAGGGATATTAATGATGAGAGTTATACACTATTCTTTGCAGCTGCCCCCTCGTCCACCACTGCAATGATCTTTCCAACAAAGGAAATTAGTTTTTCTGCCATGGCTTATTGCAAGTGTTCATGAGTGCTTCTACATATCTTTCCAAAAGCTCGCAAGACATCTCTCTAACAATCCAGTAAACATGTGTCCAGTAGTACCATCAAATACATTGGACTATAGTCTAGGGAATATGCTTTCTTACTAATTCCTTATGAAAACTGTGACGTGGTTTGCTTATCATAATTTTTTCATCACTTCTTTCATTCTTCATGATTTCTTAATGATTAAGGAGAGTGCCTTAAAACCCTTGTCTGAAAGTTCTTTCAATGACCCAGAATATAATTTATCATTTCAGGAGCTTAAAATAATTTTCAAAACAGGGGAGTTCTGAGAATATATGTAAAAAGATGAAAAAAAGAAGTTAGAGGATATTTACTGGGTAAATAAAATGCCATCATTCAAAAATAAATAAATGTAGGAAAAATAATTAGGCACTTCCTATTATACTCTATTTTGTGTTTATACTACTCCAAAATAAAAATTGGAAGCTAGAAGTGAAGTCAATCTCCCCTGGTGAGAAACCTGAAAGGGATATTTAATTCATTATCTAAACATTATTTTCATAGGAGTAAGAGACTCTATATGTACATAAATTTAATATGTTATGTGATGTTGAGAAGTTATTTATCATCCACTTTGTGCATCAGTTTATCTCTATAATGGAAAATATACTACAACCTCAGAGTTGTTTTGATGTATATATAAGATCATTTATTAAGATCTCTGGCATAGTTATTTAGATTTAATTTAAAGCTGAATGCAAAAAAACAATTGGGATATCCCTTGGTTTGCATTTTCTGATTTTTTAAATAATCATATATTTTAGCACCTTGATTTCATCTTAGAAGATATCATATTTCTGACACAATATTCTTGAAAGATTACTTATGTTTTTGTTTATAATTTGGGAGAAGGATTAATTTCTGAAATATTTGCTCTGACTTTTTTGCTGATATTCCTAAGAAAGACTAAAAAAGAGCATAAATTATTTAAACTACTATAACATTAGGGGCACCTGAGTGGTTCAGTCAGTTAAGCATTTGACTCTTGATTTTGGCTCAGGCTCAGGTCATGATCGCAAGGCGGTGAGATTGAGCCCGGCATTGGACTCCGTGCTCAGTGGGGAGTCTGCTTCTCTCCCTCTCCCTCCGCCCGGCCCCTCACCACTGCTTGAGCACACTCTCTCTCTCTCTCACGCTCTCAAATAAATAAATCAGTCTTTAAACTACTACAACATTAATATATTGTTGAAGTAAGCCAGGAGATAATTTTTAGTTTCTTCTCAGGTGCTGACACTATTCCTTTCACCACCCATATTTGCTTCCCTTTTCAGATGATCTCAGACTATAAATGTCTCCTTCCATGGAATAGTAAATATTTTAGATATAGAAAATAAAATGCTTCTGGGGTGCCTGGCTGGCTCAGTTGGAAGAGCATGCAACTCTTGAACTCAGTCATGAGTTCAAGCCCCACGTTGGATGTAGAGATTACTAAAAATAAACTTTTTTAAAAAAATAAATACATATGTTTTTTAAAAAAGAAAATACAGTGCTTCAGAGGTACACTTATAAGTGGTTCTTGCACTCTCTTAAAAGTATGTTGTTAGTCACAGCCAGCCTAGGATCTCCTTCTGGGAAACAAATGAGCAAAGTAGACTCCCATATAAGCTCTAACTCATAATAGAAATCTCAATTTACCTTACTTGTGGTTGCGTTGCATTTCAGTGTTTATATACATTTCTGTTGCTCTCACTATACTGCTCATTTTGGGGAGGAACCAAAGATCCCTTCATGTTTCCTTTTATCTTTCACAACTTCTGGAACAGTATTTGAATTATATAGCAATAAAAACTGTAAGAAGTTAGTGAATAACAGGGTCAGAAACTACTCATTAGACAGGACCCTGAAGACTTTCTCAAGTCTTTAGGTTCTGAGGCTTACTCAAGCTTTGTCTGCCCATCTCTGTATCTATGAATAGGGTGTAACCTTCAACCATGCTGTGATGAGAATAGCTCCTATCAGACACAGACAGTCTGAACAAGCAAGAGATGAAGTATCAAGCCTAGCCTATCATTTTTTTTTAATATTGATTATGATGTGGCCCAGTAGGAATCTTCTAGGTAAAATTTTACTTCCATAGAAATAGTGTCATTTTACTTTCATTAAATCCCTTCCATTTTTTCAGCTATAACCATGCATTCTGCATTGATACCTCAAGAGTTGCCAAAACTACAAAAGTGAGAATAATTCAGGAAATATCTTAGAAACATAAAAGGAGGATTGTAAACATCTAAGAGTGATGACTGGCCCAAAGGGGCCACATCATGAATAATTCCTCAGGAAAAGTGTTCTTAACCCTACAAACTAGATTAGGTCACTATGTTATAGGCTTTCATAACACCATGTATATTCTGATGTAATATTTTACTTTACTTTTTATTTTATTTTATTCTATTTTATGCTGCAAAAAGTGTTACTATATGCATTTGGCCCATGGCCTGGGATAATGATCCACGGTGGTTGAAAAGCTGCCTGGTGGGTGGAGAGAGAGGCTTAGGCAGAATCCCTAATACCAGGGGGACGAGAGGGGTCCGTCAAAGGCTGCTGGTCTCCAAGGGCTCCTAGTTGTGCCCTTGGAGGGCTCCTAGCTTAGGAACTGACTAGGCTGTCAAGATTAGTCAGGTGGTCACTCACCTTCTTGATGAGTTTCACCTCCTCATCTAAGCAATAGTTCTCCAGGAAGTCACAGAGATGAGGTCTGTGAGGACAGAACTCAGGATGTACAAACCCAAAAGAGCCTGGTTCACATACATCCCCAGGGCTGTGGCAGCTTTCATTTAGACTACTACCTCATTCATCTTGGGAGAGCTTCTGCCCATCCTGGAAAAGGGCACAGTTGCTGCACTGGTTTTGTATCTTCAAGAGACACTCAATACCCTTGCATTTTCCTGGGCCATCTTGCAGAAGAAGTAGCCCACGCTCTCTATGGCTATGTGGTTGCCTTCCAAAGAGAAGCCCAGCAAGTGGTAGATATGGGAGACCTACAGGTGCAGGTTGATGATGAAGCTGACGGCAGCATCCATCTTGGTGGAACAATTCTGTTAAGTCCAGAAGCTCATGGTTGGTAATAATAAACTAACCATGAAAAAACAGTGTTGGCTGATCCCAGAAGCAGAGGATAGACAAGAGGATGGCCCCAGAAGCAGTGACTGGAGAGAAAGTTAGAGAATGGTTGGAAGCTGGAGGAAGGGGAGTCCCTGGGTCTGTTCCATCCCAGCAATTTTGAAGCATGAGACAGATCCACAGGACTACCAGGTGCACTGCCTACTTTATTTTTATATAATTTCAAATTTACTGAAAATTACAGGAATAGTACAAGAAATCCTGAATATGCTTTACCCAGATTTGCCAGTTGTTTACCATTCATCCTATCACTTGTACACTCTCTCTCTTTCTCTTTCCCTCTCTCTCAGTCTCTCTTTCACTCTTCCTGCCCCCCATCATGTGAGAATAAGTTAAACACATGCTCACTTACCTCTAAGTAAATGGTGTCTTTTCCCTAAGACAGCTCTTACTTAACTACCATAACCACAGAAGAGTTATCAAAATAAGGACATTCAACACTGATATAATAGTATTATCTAATTCACAGAAGAATTCAAATGTCAAATGTTTCAATGATGCCATTTATAGGTGTTTATCTTCTAGTGCATGAGACAGACAAGAATCAGACATTGTACATCAGCAACATGGCTGAATAAGATGTCCTTCATTTTGTCCCTCCATAACAGCAAAAATCTGGCATCCATCCATAGATAAAAGTGCCTTTGTGGGAACTGTGGGATCCAGGGCCACATGCCAAGGAACCCTAGAGGAGTCTTGCCTGCTTGTGCATTGGGTAATAACATACAGACCTCAGTCCTAGCTGTGGACTCTGCAGTGACCCATGAACCAGCTCCAGCCTCTTTTGGCTGTATTATGGGAGCCCCTGGAGAATACTGTCTTAGATAATCACCCACGGATGAGAGAGTTTTGTGAAAGTCCAGGTTTCCAGTGGAGAAGCTCCAGGACACCACTGGAGGAAAAAAAATTTGAATGCATTAGAGAGTTGTACTGAGTCATGAGCTACATGACTGGGGGGTAGGGTGGGAGGAGGCTAGGTGAAGGCCAGGTGAATGATGGAAAGGGGATGAAGATTCTACTCACTGCATCATGGGCTCCATCAAGAAGCTTGCCCACAAGTTATGAGGGACACCTCACCTGCATATCCTGCCAACTGGTCCATGGGCACACCCAGCGCTTGGCATGCCTCATGCATGCATGCCACATCCTGTGGTCAGCTCCTTGTGCATGCTCTCAGTGGAAGCAAAAGTGAACTTTGGCAGATGGCTAGTGAGCATACACAGAAAGCCAGACTAAAGATGGATGCCAAAGAGAGACTACAAGCTTGAGCTTTAGTTCCACTCTTGAGAAACCAAAGGGAGGCTGTTCATGCTTGGCCTGGTGCACTGCAGATCAAAAGACATACAAGCTTAAGAATTCTGCCACAAGAGGGGGCAGGAAGTATGAATCAGATGTATCCATAGGCCTGAGAAAGCCTCAGAATCTCTAGCAGGGCTGACAGAGGGTTTCTCTCTCTCTCTCTATTTATTTTTTTAAAAAGATTTTATTTATTTATTTGAGAGAGAGAGAATGAGAGACAGAGAGCATGAGAGGGAGGAGAGTCAGAGGGAGAAGCAGACTCCCTGCCGAGCAGGGAGCCTGATGTGGGACTCGATCCCGGGACTCCAGGATCATGACCTGAGCCGAAGGCAGTCACTTAACCAACTGAGCCACCCAGGCGCCCCCTCTCTATTTATTTTTATTTAAATTATATTTAGTTAACATACAGTGCAATATTGGCTTCAGGAGTAGAATTCAGTGGTTCATCACTTACATATGTCATCCAGTGCTCATCATAACAAGTGCCCTTCTTAATACTTATCACCCATTTAGCCCATCTCCCCCACCCACCTCCCTCCAGCAACCCTTAGTTTGTTCTCTATTGTTAAGTCTCTTATGGTTTGTTTCCCTCTCTTATTCCCCCTCACATATGTTCATCTGTTTTGTTTCTTAAATTCCACATGAGTGAAATCATGGTACTTGTTTTTCTCTGACTGATTTATTTTGCTTAGCATAATACACCCTACCTCTATCCACATCTTTGCAAATGGTAAGAGTTCATTCTTTTTGATGGCTGAGTAATATTCCATTGTATATATATATATATATATATATATATATATATATATATATGTACACACACAAACACCACATCTCTATCCATTCATCAGTCGATGGACATTGGGCTCTTTCCATAGTTTGGCTATTGTTGACAATGTTGCTATAAACATTGGGTGCATATATCCCTTTGAATCTGTATTTTTGTATCCTTTGGGTAAATTACTAATAGTGTAATTTCTGGATCATAGAGTAGTTCTATTTTTAACTTTTTGAGGAATTTTCATACTGTTTTCCAGAGTGGCTGCATGTTTACATTCCCACCAACAGTGCAAGAGGGTTCCCCTTTTCCCTCATTCTCACCAACCCCTGTTGTTTCTTGTGTTCTTAATTTTAGCCATTCTGACTGGTGTGAGGTGGTATCTCATTGTAGTTTTGATTTGTATTTCCCTGATGCCAAGTGATGTTGAGTATCTTTTCGTGTCTGTTAGCCTTCTGGCTGTCTTCTTTGAAAAGTGTCTATTCATACCTTCTGCCCATTTCTTAACTGGATTATATGTTCTTTGGGTGTTGAGTTTGGTAAGTTCTTTATAGATTTTGGATACGTCATTTGCAAATATTTTCTCCCATTCCATCAGTTGCCTTTTAGTTTTGATTGTTTCCTTTGCTGTGCAGAAGGTTTTTATCTTGACGAAGTCCCAATTGTTCATTTTTGCTTTTGTTGCCCTTGCCTCTGGAGATGTGTCTAGTAAGAAGGTTCTACAGCCAAGGTCAAAAAGGTTGCCACCCGTATTCTCCTTTAGGATTTTGATGGTTTCTTATCTCACCTTTAGGCCTTTCATTCATTTTGTATTTATTTTTGTGTATGGTGTAAGAAAGTGGTCCAGGGACGCCTGGGTGACTCAGTTAGTTAAGCATCTGCCTTCAGTTTTGATCATGACCCCAGGATCCTGGGATCAAGCCCCATGTCCCTAAGCAGGGAGCCTGTTTCTCTCTCTCCCTCTGCCCCTCCCTCTACTTGTGCTATCTCACTCTTCCTCTCTCTCTTGCTCTCTCTCTCTCATGAATAAATAAAATATTTTTTAAAAAGTGGTCCAGTTTAATTCTTCTGCATGTTGCTATCAAGTTTTTCCAACACCATTTGTTGAAGAGACTTTCTTTTCCCATTGGATATTCTTTCCTGCTTTGTTGATGATGAGTTGATCTTATAGTTGCAGGTTCATTTCTGGATTTTCTATTCGGTCCTATTGATCTACATGTCTGTTTTTGTGCCAGTACCATACTGTCTCGATCACTACAGCTTTGTATTATAATTTGAAGTCCAGAATTGTGATGCCTTCAGCTTTGCTTTTCTTTTTCAGGATTGCTTTGGCTATTCAGGGTCTTTTGTGGTTCCATACAAATTTTAGGATTGTTTGTTCTAGTTCTGTGACAAATGCTGGTGTTATTTTAATAGGGATTGCATTAAATGTGTAGATTTTTGGTAGCATAGACATTTTAACAATATTTGTTCTTCCAATCCATGAGCATGGAATATTTTTCCATTTCTTTGTGTCTTCCTCAATTTCTTTCATAAGTGTTCTATAGTTTCAGAGTACAGATCTTTTTACGTCTTTGGTTAGGTTTATTCCTAGGTATCTTATGGTTTTTGGTACATTTGTAAATAGGATTGATTCCTTCATTTCTTTTTCTGATGCTTCATTACTGGTGTATAGAAATGAGGGTTTTTCCTCTCCTGAAGGCAATTAGTAAAGACTGAAGAAGATGGCTGCTACTTCAAATGTGAAAGCTTACTATGAACATGAAAAATCAAGGAAACATAACACAACCAAAGGATCACAATAATCTTCTAGTAGCCAACCCCAAAGGCCAGGTATTTATCTTAAAAAGAATTCAAAATTCCTGTTTTAATGAAGGTCAGTGAACTACAAGAAAATAAAGAATGTCATTTCAGTGAGACAGGACAAAAACAATACAAGACAAACTGAGAAGTTTAACAAAGAGATAAATATCATAAAAAAATAACCACACAGAAGTTCTGGAGCTGAAGAATTCAACGAATTCAATGAAAAAAAAAAATGTACTAGAGAGGATCAACATCAGAATAGATCCACAGAAAAAAAGAACATGTAAGTAAAAAGATAGGCTCTTTGAGACAATCCAATAGAGGAGAACAAAATTTAAAAATTGGAAAAAGGGAAGAAATCCTACTTGATTTGTGGGATACCATCAAAATAACCAGTTTGTGAATTATTGGACTTCCAGAAGGAGAAAGATGGAGAAATGATCAGAAAGTTAATTTAAAGAAATAATGTCTGGGAACATCCCTAATCTAGGGAGAGATTTGGATATCCAAGTTCATAAACCTCGTAAGTCACCAAGCTCAAAAAAATTCTCCAAGATGCATTATAAGAAAACGGTCAAAAATCAAAGACAAAAGGAGAATCTGAAAGAAGCAAAAGAAAATATTTGTAACTTAAAAAGGAATCCCCAATAAGGCTATCAGCAGACTACTTAGTAGAAATTGTACAGACCAGGAGAGAGAGGGATGATATGTACAATGTGATGAAAGAAAAAAACTGCTACCCAAGAATACTCTGACAAAGTTGACTTTTAGAAATGGAGGAGAGATAAAGACTTCCCAAAAAAACCTGAGGGAGTTTATCAACACTATACCTACCTTACAAAAACAAGGCTGAATATAATTCTATGTGGCAGAAATTAAGGGATGCTGATAACATGTAAGTATATAAAAATATACAACTCACTGATGAAAGTAAGTATATTGTCAAATTTAGAATAATACTGTAATATGATGGTGTATTTATCACTTAACTCTAGTATAAAAGGTAGAGGATGAAAGTGTTAAAAAATAATGATAGCTACAATAACTTGTTAATAAATGCACCATATAAAATGTAAATTGTGACATCTAAACACAGAGAGAGGTAGGAAGGAGTAAAAAAAGTAGAATTTTCATATGAGATCAAAATTTAGTTGTTATCATCTTAAAATAAACTGTTATGTGTATAAGATGTTTTATGCAATCCTCATGGAAACAACAAAGCGAAAATCTGCAATAGGTACACAATAGGTAAAGAGAAGGGAATCAAAGCATTGCACTACAGAAAATTATCAATACACAAAGGAAAGGCAGCAACAGAGAGAGAAAGGAACAAGGCGACTACAAATAAACCAGAACACAATAAGATGACATTAGTAAGTCCATACCTATCAGTAATTGCCCTCAATATACATTGATTAGATTCTCCACTTAGAAGACTTAGAGTGGATAGATGTAGAAAAAGAGAAGACAAAATTATATGTTACCTTCAAGAGAATCACTTCAGCTTTACGGACATACATAACTCAAATTGAAGAGATGGAAAAAGATATTCCATGAAAGTGGGAACCAAAAGAGAGTAGAGGTAGCTATACTTATATCAGACAACTAGATTTTAAGCCAAAAGCTGTAACAAGAGACAAAGAAGGTCATTATAATGATAAATCCATTAATTCATCAAGAAGATACAACAATCATAAATACATATGCACCCCAAATCAGAGCACCTAACTATATATATTTTTTAAAGATTTTATTTATTTCACAGAGAGAGATACACAGCGAGAGAGGGAACACAAGCAGGGGGAGTGGGAGAGGGAGAAGCAGGCTTCCCGCCGAGCAGGGAGCCGGATGCAGGGCTCGATACCAGGACCCTGGGATCATGACCCGAGCCGAAGGCAGACGCTTAATGACTGAGCCACCCAGGCGCCCCAGAACACCTAACTATATTAAGTAAATACTAACAGATCTGAAGGGAGAAATAGAAAACAAAGCAGTAATAGTGGGGGTTTCAATATCCCACTTGCAGCAGTGGATAGATCAGACAGAAAATCAACAGGAAAGCTTTGGATTTGAACTACAGTTTAGACCAAATGGACCTAACAGACATATAAAGAATATTCTATCCAACGCCTGCAGAATACACATTATTCTCAAGCACATGCAGAGCATTCTCCAAGAGAGACCACATTAGGTCTCAAAATAAAGATCACAAAGATCAGAGCAGAAATGAATGAAATAGAGACTTAGAAAATCAATAGAAAAGATAACAAAAAGCAGGGTTTTTTTATTATGTTATGTTAATCACCATACATTACATCATTAGTTTTTGACGTAGTGTTCCATGATTCATTGTTTGCATATAACACCCAGTGCTCCATGCAGAACGTGCCCTCTTTAATACCCATCACCAGGCTAACCCATCCCCCCACCCCCCTCCCCTCTAGAACCTTCAGTTTGTTTCTCAGAGTCCATAGCCTCTCATGGTTCATCTCCCCCTCCAATTGCCCCCCTTCATTTTTCCCTTCCTGCTATCTTCTTTTTTTTTTTTTAACATATAATGTATTATTTGTTTCAGAGGTACAGGTCTGTGATTCAACAGTCTTACACAATTCACAGTGTTCACCATAGCACATACCCTCCCCAATGTCTATCAACCAGCCACCCCATCTCTCCCACCC
>NC_138385.1:6942783-7000585 GCF_054177405.1 Leptonychotes weddellii | reverse complement strand
CTGAACTCTAGTTCTGACATCTTACTAATGTCCGTATTGATTAGGTTCCTGGCCGTCGGTACTGCCTCTTTTTCTTTTTTTTTTTTTTTTGAGGTGATTTTTTCCATCTTGTCATTTTGTCCAGAGGAGAATAGATGAATGAGAGAACAAAATGCTAACAGGGTAACAATGACCCCAGAAAAATATACACTAAACAAATCAGAAGAGACCTGAAACCGGGGGAAAAGAAAGGGAAAGAAAGAAAAAAGAAAAAAAAAGATAAAGATAAAAACAAACAAACAAACAAAAAACAGAATATGATCAAATATGATCAAGCTGGTGCATAGATCAGTGCCACACACTAGATTTTGGGCATATTTTGGTCTGTTAGAAGAAAGTGCTTCTCAAAATTTTAAGAAAGAAAAACTTATATATGTAGAAAAGTAAGGGTAAATATGATGGAGGGATGGAATATGACTGTAAAGATGAAAATTATAAAAGATTTTATAAAAGGAATTGATAAGATAAGAAGTTGGTTGAAGAAAGAAAGAAGAGGATTTAAAAAAGAGGGGGGGGAGAATGTGATCAGGCAGGAGACTAGAACAAAGCCATACACTAGAGATTTAGGGTATATTTTGGTCTTTTAGAAGAAACTGTATCCCAAAGTTTTAAAGAGAGAACAACTTATATATATATATATATATATATATATATATACACCAAAAATAAGGTTAACTACTATGAAGGGATAGAATATGGCTCTAAAAGTGAAAAATAGAAAATATTTTTTAAAAAAGCGATGGTAAAATGTTGGTTGAAAAAGGGAAAAAGAAAAATTTATAAAGAAAGAAAAGAAAACGAAAGTTTAAAAAAAATTAACTTTGAAAGACTAAAGAATCATGGGAATAAAGCCATGAATTCTATGTGCAGTATTCCCCTAGTGCTGGAGTTCTGCCGTTCTCAGTGATTGGTAAACTTGGTCTTGGCTCGCTGTTCTTGCTGATCTTCTGGGGGAGGGGCCTGTTGCCATGGTTCCCAAATGTCTTTGCCAGAGGCAGAATTGCCCCACCCTTGCCTGTCGGGGCTAAGTAATCTGCTCGGGTTTGCTCTCGGGAGCTTTTGTTCCCTGCAAGCTTTCCGTACAGCTTCTTAGGATGAGAGTGAAAATGGCAGCCTCCCAATCTCCACCCCAGAGGAGCCGAGAACTTGGGGCCCCCTCCTCAGTGCATCCCCAGAGAAAAACAGTCAATCACTCCCATCTCCCCAGTCTGCGGCTGCACTCCTTGCTCACCCAGCCTGTGACCGACCCCGTGTGGAGTCTCCAAACCCAGCAGATTCCTGCAGTGCGCTCCCGCGCTGCTCCTCCCAGGGAGGAAGGTGAGTCTCCCCGGATCTGCCGCTTGTTGGGTCCCTGCTGGAGGAGCAGTGGTCCGACTGTGCCGCGGATCACGGTTTATGGCAACCCCGAGCTGAGAGCCCACTCCCTGGCTTGGTCTCTGCAGCCGGCTTCCCTGCTCCGATACCTGGGAGCTCTGCTGCACTCAGGCACCCCTGGTCTTTCTGTGACCCTGAGGGTCCTGAGACCACACTGTCCCAGCGAGGGTTCCACCCCCTGCTTAGCCACTGGAGCAACATCCCTCAGCGGAGCAGACTTCTACAAGTTCAGATTTTGTGCTTGGTGGCTCTATCACTTGCTGGTAGCAGCTGACAGAGGCTCCCTCCCCCATGGTCTATCTTCCCAAATATCTCCTCAGATTCACTTCTCTGCACATCCTACCTTCCAGAAAGTGGTCGCTTTTCTGTTCAGAGAGTTGCTGCTATTCTTTTCTTTGATCTCCTGTTGAGTTCATAGGTGTTCAGAATGGTTTGATCCCTATCTAGCTGAATTCCTGGGACCAGATGAAATTTAGGTCTCCTACTCCTCTGCCATCTTGCTCCTCCCCCCGGTTTTTAAAAAATGTAAACAAAATTGACAAGCCTTTAGGTAAACTAACTAAGAAGAAAAAGAGAAAGGACTCAAAATAAGAAATGAAAGAGGAGGCATTACAAATGAATATATAGAAATACATAGGATCATAAGGGACTACTATGGGGATGCCTGGGTGGCTCAGGTGTTAAGCGTCTGCCTTCAGCTCAGGTCGTGATCCCAGGGTCCTGGGATCGAGCCCCATATCGGGCTCCCTGCTCTGTGGGAAGCCTGCTTCTCCCTCTCCCACTCTCCCTGCTTGTGTTCCCTCGCTGTCTCTCTCTCTCTGTCAAATAAGTAAAATCTTAAAAAAAAATAAGGGACTACTATGAACAATAATACACCCAACAAGTTGGATAACTTAGAAGAATGAAAAATTCCTAGAAACATAGCATCTACCAAGACTGAATCATGAAGAAATAGAAACTCTGAGGCAGACCAATCATGAGTAAGGAGATTGAATCAGTAATCAAAAATGTCCCAACAAAGAGAACCCAGGATCATATGGTTTCCCTGGTGAATTGTACCAAACATGTAAAAATAATTAATACCAATCCTTCTCATACTTTTCCAAAATATGGAAGAGGAGGGAACACGTCCAAACTCATTTTACAGGGCCAGAATTACCCTGCCACCAAAGCCACTGAAGGACACTACATTAAAAAGAAAACTACAGGCCAATATTGCTGATGAATATAAGTAAAAAATTTTAACAAAATAATAGCACACTAAATTCTATACTACATTAAAAGATCATACCTCAGGATTGAGTGGGATTTATTTCTGGCAAGCAGGGATGTTTTAACATATAGAAATTAATGAAACCACACTAATAGAATGAAAGATAAAAATCATGATCATCTCAATATATGCAGAGAAAGTATTTCACAAAATAGAATATCCTTTCATGATAAAAACTTCAATAAATTGGATATAGAAGAAATGAACCTCAACATAATAAAAGCCATATATGAGAAGGCAACAGCCAACATCATACTAGTGAAAGATGGAAAATGTTTCCTCTAAGATCAGGAAGACAAACCATTAGAGTCTCTTCACTCTAGGAAACAAACTGAGGGTTGCTGGAGGGGAGGTGGGTGGGAAGATGGGATAATAGGGTGATGGGCATTAAGGAAGTCACTTGATATAATGAGTAGAGGGTGTTATATGCAAGTGATGAATCACTAAACTTTACCCCTGAAACTAATAATATACTATATGTTAATTAATTGAATTTAATTTTCAAAAAAATTAAAAATGGAACTACCATATGATCTAGGAATTCCACTTTTGGGTGTATATATCCAAAGGGAATTAAATCAGGATCTCAAAGAGCTATCTGCACTCCCATGTTCAATGTAACATTATTCACAATAGCCAAGATATTGAAACAGCCTAAGTGTCCATGTCTGGATGAATAGCTGAAGAAGATGTGATACACACACACATGCACATATATACATACATACATATGTACATTGGAATGTTATTCAGCCATGGGAAAGAAGGGAATTCTGGCTTTTGTGACAATGTGGCTGGAGCTAGAGGGTATTATGTTGTGTGATAAATCAGAGAAAGAAAAATAGTGTATGATCTCATATATGGAATCTAAAAATATCTAATTCATCAAAACAGAGTTAGAGTAGTGGTTGCAGGAGGTTGGGAAAATGGGAAGATGTCAGTCAAAGGGTACAAACTTCCAGTTATAAGATGAATAAGTTCTGGGAATGTAATGAACAACATGGTGACTATAGTTAAGAGTACTGTACTATATACTTGAAAGTTGCTAAGAGAGTAGATTTTAAATGTTCTCACGCCAAAAAAGAAATGGTAATTATGCATGGTTATGGAGATGTTAACTAACCTTACTGTAGTAATCATTTAACAATATAAAAAATATCAAATCATTACATTATATATTGTAAACTTACACAATGTTATAGGTCAGTTAGATCTCAATAAAGCTGGAAAACAATAAAATAAACTAATGATATTTTAAAAAGAATGGGTGGTGCAGTCGGTTGGGCATCTGACTCTTGGTTTCGGCTCAGGTTGTGATCCCGGGGTCATGGGATCTAGTCCCTAGTGGGGCTCTGCACTCAGTGCAGAGTCTGCTTGGGATTCCCTCTCCCTCTCCCTCTGCCCCTCCTGCTGGTGCCCTCTCTCTTTCTCTCTCTCAAATAAATAAATAAATAAATATTAAGAAAAAAAGAATTAGGCATTGCATTAAGTTGACATATCTCTTTAGTCTCCTTTAGTTAGCTATTAGGAGTGATGGTCATTATTGTTACCCCAAATACCACCCCCTTTTCCCAGACCCATATCTTCTTACTGTTGTAGATTATATAAGTGCCCTACTACTCTTGTAACAAATTACCATACTCAGAAGCTTAAAAGAACACAAATTTATTCTCTTATACAGTACTGGGAATCATAAGTCTAATATCAACTTCACTTGGCAAAAGTCAAGGTGTTGACAGAGCTGTTTCCTTATGGAGGCTCCATTTCCTTGCTTTTTTCAGCTTCTAGGGCCTCCTTTGTTCATTGGCTTGTGGCTTCTTCCTCCATTGTCAACGTACATCACCCCAATCTCTGCTACTGTCATCGCATCAGCTTTATTGCTTCTGTAGTTAAATTTCCCTCTGCCTTCCTCTTATAAGGACACTTGGGATTACATTTAGGGCCCACCTGGATAATTTAACATAATGTCCCCATCTTAAGATCTTTAATCATATCTGCAATACCCCTTTTGCCATATAACATAACACAGGTTCTGGGGATTAGGGCATGGACATGTTGTGAGAGGTATTATTCGGCTGACCACAGGGACACAGTGTTAAAGGTTCCTGATTCAGTTTATATACTTTGGCCTCGAGGATGGTGTCCCATCCTTAAAGCATATTGTCTGTGAGCAAGTACTTCAGTTACAACTCCAGCTCTTTCTTTTTCCAACTGTTCTAACAATTACTTAGTGAAGAATCTTAAACTCCCTATCTTTGTGAATTTGTCTGTTTCTCTTTTTAATTTTGTTGTTTTTTTCCTCCATGTTTTTCAAAGCTCTGTTATTAGGCTCATTCATATATATAATTGTTACTTTATAATACTTAATACTTTATAATTGTTACACATATAATTGATGCATCATTCCTTTCATCTTTATGGAATATTATAGGCTCTCAATAAATATTTGTTGAGTTAGTTTCAATAGCAAAATACAGCAAATTATTAAGTTCAACATAAATACGAAGTAAAGTAATATATCTTGATGTTTTTGGAAGTAAAGACACTAACCAGAACTCCAACCTTTGGGAGAAACTTTCAGAATACTTTCTGAATTCTTTAGATCCCTATTTTTTTGTTGTTGTTTCTGTTTTCTTTTGGTTTTATTTTTAGAAAAAAAAGAGCAAATTTTATTGAAATTTCAAGCTACATTTGAAAAATCCAAATCTAAATCCTGGAGACATACATTATGATAAGGTGTCGGAAAGTGGAAAGTGTTCACTGCCAAAGAACCCCCTAGAGACATGCTCCCTGAGCACATCACCCACGCACCGTCAGGTCAAAGCCATCGCTTGCCCATCCCTTATCCATAAGGGTACACCAGCAAGCCAATCATTCTGTTCACCTGAAAGTTTTCCATCAGCATAAAAACAAAAGTTTTTGAATGACAATGTGAAGTCCCAGCTCAACCCCACTCTTTGTAGTCAGCACCAGTGAATGGTGGGTTTGGCATTCCAAAGAGGACCTCATGTGTCTTCAGGGGACAGATGAGGCAAGGGCTGCAGCAGCAAGGCATCTGTGGCCACATTCAGAGGCTGGCCCCCTCCCTGCCTTTACTCTTTCGTCTTACTTAACATAAAGGATAAACTGGATCAACTTGGTTAATGAACACAAAGAATTAGCCTTAAGGGATAAGTGACCAGTCGATACTCCTAAAGCCGGTTAGGCCCTTCAACACATAGGTGTATGTGTATATGTATCCATCGCTACACTAAGATATAGATCTAGCCCTATGGGTTTGTATATGTATGTATGGCTATATAGAAAATCTATGCCAATACTAACCAAACAGAACATTGTAAGTGGTCATCCCAAAGCTGTAATCCCACACTGGGCTATGCAAAAAGCCATGCATTAGACTATACTAACCAGCAGAAGGCTCACTTGGCTGTATCTCTCCGATCTGTGGCCCTGCCTTGGCCAGGGAGTGGAGGAGAGAGAAGTTGCCTCTACGCAAAACACAAGTGGCTTCTTCATAGGAACAGTCATTGTCAGGTGAAGCTGCAGAAGATGTCCATGGAAATGAAAAACAGACCCCTTATACTTTCTGGAGTAAACTGGCATCACATCTCACACTACCTTTCTTTTTTTCCAGTTGCAGCTAAGTTGCCCAGGCCCTGGGAGTCCCCAGGGCATGGTGGCATGAGAGGCTCCCTGGCGGGGGTGGGGTGGGGTAGGGTGGTGACGAGGCCCCATGCAACACAGCCTCCAGAGACCTCTTTGTCAGGGGTCTGTCGCTGGAGTGGACCCAGGTGGCCATGTCCTCAGGACATCTCTTGGCACCAGCTATGCTCGGTGTAAAGTTCTCCACATGAGATGATGCTTGAGGAACAAAAAACAAACTGGAAAGAAATAGGTAGAGCAAGTTTAGTGGCTCTGCCCACCCTGAGGACAGAGCCACTTACACCATCAAACCCCGGGGGCCCCAGGTGCTTGTGGGCTTTCGAGAATTGGCTCTTCAGGGCTCAGACAGGACTGGAGACTCTGATCAGATCCATGGTTCGATCTTGTCCATGGCCACCACACTGGCTCCAGAGGCCCATGCTCCAAAGCTAGCTAGGAATTCCTTCTTGGCTCGGAAGCTTCGGGCCTGCACCCCAGTGGTGCATGGCTAATGGCCAGCCCCCTACCCAGCCCAGCCTAGCCCGGCCCAGCCACCCCTCTGCCTCCTGCTGCCTCTCTCAACCCCTATTTTCTTGTTGTAAATATCCTGTGCTTGCTATTTGGAACTAGGAACTCTGAAGAAAGTCACTATTATATTTGTAGCATAAAGAATGGACCATTGAAAATGAAACATCCAGGAAAATTCTGTGTTATTAGGATGAACACAATTAGAGTTGTCGACATTAACACTGTAGTTGATTTTGCCAGGTTCTTCCTCAGAGCCTCCTGGAGACACATCTTTGTGGTCTGTAGTTTGGGTGGCCCCCACTAGAGGGCAATCATACCCTCTGAAGTTCAGTTTTCTTTTTAATATGATATTAAAAAGATATGGTTATACAGATTAACAAATTAATCGTCAAAAATAATTGAGTAGACCAAAACTTGGGGGTTAAGTATGGAACAACAGGGGTCTTAGGCATCTGGAGGTTATCCTACCTCCCATGCATATGCTAGAAACCTGGTTTTTTATTCATTGAAATTTCTACCTCAGAAGAAGTGACAAATCCAAGATATCTTTCATTCATTACTGGCAAGATATGTCAAAACTAATCTTAGCTTTATAGTCCTTGTTAAAAGTCATCTGCAGGATAAAGGTTAACCTGCTCAGGCTTATATCCGTGTTACCTTAAGTATCACTAACAGAGCATCTCTTTGTGCTATTCTAGGCAAAATGGTAGTAGAACTTATTTTGCCCTTTGCAGTTGAACTATTCCACCAAAGAATCCATGTCCCCTTCTTAAATTCAAACTGAACTTCTCATGCTGGTCAACTATGAGTAAGCCCATTACAGCCCCTCTCTCCCACTGATTACTACTAAAAAAGTAGGGACTGAATATTTAAAGCAACTAGTTGAGGACTTTGTAAAGTATGAATAACAGGCTGTCCAGAGAGGGAAGTCAAAATGTGAAGGACAAACACCATGGGCTGTTTCCTGTTTTTGTTTTTTGTTTTCTTTGTTTTGTTTTTTGATAGTTTGCTGTTTTCCTCCTTGATCTCCTGGCTTTGACCCAAGTCGTAAAAATCCACAGAGAGAAAGCTCCTAGAGAAAGCTCTTTGTAGCCAGAGGATCAAGAAAAAGATTCACCTGAGAACCGGGGAATGGAGTAAAATCTTCCTTCCTTCCCTCCTTTCTTCCTTCCTTCCCTTCTTCCTTCCTTTGTCTGTTTCTCTCTTTCTTTTTGCAATGATTAGGATGGGAGAAAGGTTTCTCTCCAAAGAGGCACCTTGAGGGGATTTGAGGGGAGTTGTAGAGCTGTTCCCTATGTTTGTGGTGGTGCTGACATGGCTCTATGCATTTGTCAAAATTCACACACCAAAAGGTGACTCCTACTCAATGAAAATTCAAAGATAACTAAAAACTTGAACTGGCCCTAGATGGGTGGTGTGCTGTTTTGAGTACAGCAGGAGATTTTAAATTGGAAAGTCTTCTGTTCAAATATGAATTCTGCTACTCACCAGTTTGTGTACCTGATTATATGAGAATATGGATAATAAATTATTGAAATGGAAGTAAATTGAAAAAACATACACATATATTCATATGTAAAATAGTTGTTAGTTCATGAAGTCACTAATTTTTTTTCCTCAACCATGCCTTTCTCAATCAGACCTGGCCAAACCTGCTAGCTTCCATCTCTGCCAATTATACAGTACTGGCAGAATATGGGTTCTCGGACCTTCTTTAGCCTAGTAGAGAAATGGCTAATGGATTAAGCACCTAATAGACTCTCATTCCTTCTTTATCCCAGAGTGGCCTTTTCAATTTGAATTTGCATGGGAAAAGCCCCCATTACAAAGCTAAGTACATTTAATATTAATATCTGGTTTATATATGTAAGTTGGTGTCAGCAATGAAAGGTAAAATAAAGCTGCACTAACAATATAAAATGACAGAGCACTTGGGCACCCTGATAATTATAATAATAATTAATATGATATGATATGATGAAAATAATATATTAGAGCAAACCCAACATTTAAATGATAGCTTCCCCACACACATAGGTAGAAGTTTAGAAGGGTTTTAGTTAATACTGTCTCAGTGTTCAAATAATCCTAAAGAGGTTTCAGTTATGTTTATTGTTTTAAATATGTTTTTATTTGCTTTCCAGTGAGAAATATAACCTTTCATGAGGCAAAAACCTGGACAACTTTGGGGGAAAATAATGGGGTATTAACAAAACCCAGGTTTTTGCTGTATCAATGTAATTAACTGAGAAATACTTAGGGTTTGGTACATCGATTTATTCAAACATTTTTGATAGTTCTGTACTGGAGAAAAATAAATTATATAAAGATTGTAAAACACAAAGACATCTGAAACTGTTTTGGTTTCAGACACAGGACAACCTTTGGTTATAGCTTTTTCCTAGAATGCCCTCCAGACTTGACCACAAACGAGGATACTTTGTGCAATAATATCTTTCTTTTCCTTGAATTCAGACTACCCCCCCTTTGTGAATAGTTTTTCTACTGAGAACTTCCACCACAAAAGACAGAAATGCTGTATTGTTTTGATCCAAGATAATGTTCATTAACTTTCTCTGATTCAGTGATTATAGAATGTTTTTTCTATGAAATGACATATTCTTTAAGGAATGTACTTGTGAGCAAGAATAGAGGCCAGAGGGGAATGACAGCCTAATTTACATACTCCATAGTGTTTTGTAATGCTGAATTTGAGTTCCCACTCTAAGACAGAGATCTCGCATTTTCTTCATTCTGCCCAAGAAAATATTCTGTTGCTAGCACTTGATGTAATTTCATAATTCTGAAACCGTCTTACAAAAGTTAGAGAGCAAATTGAAGGGAATCCCTTCTGAGTTGAATATACTCATGATGAGAGTATTTCTCCTGCAAGGCCAGGCCTACATGAATATGATGATAAGATGGTAGAGAAATAGCTCAGCCATGGTAATTAGTGACAACAGCTAAGCAATCTAAGCTGACTATGCTATGATACAGGTGGATAGCCATCCTTAAGTTAGAGAATAAAATCAAACACTCTTCAAGTTTAGAAGGGACCTATGAGGCCATTTCTAGTTCAGTCTCCTTTCTAATTCAGAAATCCCTTTTCGAAATGGTTGACAGGTTGGTATCCAGGCTTTGCTTCACCCATTTCAGTGATAAGAGAGCTCACTGACTTAATTCTTCGTGAGGCACTGGACATCCCATAATAATATTAGAAGAAGGTCCACACTAACTAATCTTATAAAGACAGAACTCAATCCCCAAAGCTAAATCCATCAAGAATGTTAGTGAGCATCATTTACACAAATAGTACATTGAAAGATTAATGTTTACATGAATTTGGGAACAATGGAAGAACTTTTTATAAATTAATATAGTATAATTAAAGATAAAAATGATGTCTGTTAGGTTTCTTATGTATTGTTTACATTTTACAAGCAGTTTGATCACCAAATGATTCCAAAGAGGCTATGCCTTGATTTTTAAAATTCTTCCATTTGTGTTTCCAAGATTACTTCATTGATTATTTATAACCAATATTTAATGAGTTCTGCTATGTGCTCCAGACTGTGGGAGATGGAGAATACCGTTTGAACATTTATCATTGGTTATTGAGGAACCATATTTTAAAGGATTAATTTAACTCCAAATATAACTCCACTCAAAGCTAGATCACATTCAAATTTACAAGTCTGATTATCACACATATTTTAATGAACATTACTTGAACCAGATGCATATAAAATGATCTGTCTCATACTACGGCATAAGCAAAACAAAATTTTGAAATATTTGAAAACAACCATGTCTTGCATGATATTTGTGTGTCCAGTATATTGTGGCACACATTACAAATTAAGAAGAGTTATTTTGCAAAATATGCATGACTATCTCAGTAGGACCAGAGGACATATAGATGTACTGGATACCCCAAGGTAAAAGAGTTGTGTAAGTGACCAAGTCACTCCCTTGATGATATGTCTGTCAAAAGGGGCACAATTTAAAGAGGCAAGAAAAGTTTTAAGTGGCAGTTTAGAACTTTCATGGGAAGAGATTCTGTTTTAGTTTCTATTGATGCAAACGTACTGGCTTAAAATAACACAAATTTATTATCCTACAGTTAAGGAGGTCAGAAATTTAAAATGAGTCAACAGGGCTGTGTTCTTTCTGGGAGTTTGAGGAGAGAATCCATTTCCTTGCCTTTTCCAGCTACTAGAGGCTGCCCACATTCCTTGACTCATGGCCCCTTCCTCTATATTCAAAGACATCAGGATAACATCCTTAAATCTCTCCCCGCACAACTCTTCCCTCTTTTTTCTCCCTCCATCTCTCCCTCTACCCCATACACACACACACACACACACCCCTCTGCTTCTCTTCATTCCATATCCTACTCTGGACTCCAGAGACTCCAGTCTCTCTCTTAAAAGGACCCTAGTGATTATGTTGGGCCCACCCACATAATCCAGGTTAATTTCCCCATTTTGAGATCCTGAACCTTAATCACATCTGCAGTCTCTTTTACCATGTAAATTAACATAGTCACAAGTTTTGAGGATTAGGACATAGACATCTTTGGGGACTATTATTCTACCACAGTCTCCATTAGCCCAAGATGACCTAAACATAGTAGGGGTGTGTGTGTGTGTGTGTTTAAAAAAAAAAACAGTCCACCAAAGTAAAGAAAGTTATAAGATGTTCTATATGTTTATTTTAGGTCAAACTTTTTAGGAAGTAAAATGTCATGAAAATAAATAAATTAGTGATGATTATATCCTTATGTGTTGATAAGAATAGTCCTACTAGAAAAGTTTAAATTAGAAATTCCAATAGAATGTTAGAAGGTCATTCTGTCATTGACTTACTTATGAAAAACACCATTTGCACAAGCTTATTTAAACAGTTGTTTGAATTGTGTTCCTCACATCACTCATTTTCTATGCTCTTTGCCCCAGGTTAGTACAACACTGACAAATATTTGAAGAGTAATCATTTGCTTCAGTACATACAGATTTAAAATATAAAGATTGTACTTTCTATTAGGTAGTATAGTCCTTGAATAATAAATATATTCCTTGTTAGTGTTCCTTTCTAACTATGCAAATGATACACTTTTGATGTTTAACTGGTCTTGTATGCTTTATTTGTGCACCATATGGTTTTCATAGATAACTGTAGTCTAATTGGTTTG
The DNA here is from genome assembly GCF_054177405.1 of Leptonychotes weddellii. NCBI lineage: Eukaryota > Metazoa > Chordata > Mammalia > Carnivora > Phocidae > Leptonychotes > Leptonychotes weddellii. The sequence goes on along the minus strand of NC_138385.1, from coordinate 6,988,535 downwards.
AATCAAGCAACTGACACAAATATGCAAATATAGTCAGAATAGAAAATATTTCAACCATAGTTCCCTTCTGCACTATTGACTGAAATATGAATGATTAAAAATAGTTCTGTAGAGCTAGTCTATGTGAATAGTTTGTAATTACATCCATTCTCAATTGCCGATGTTCAGAAGTATGACGCTAACAAGGGAAAATGACTGACCAAGTGCATTTATTTAACACAGTACCAACTCTAGAAGAACATTATGCTTGTGATTATTTGTATTTGGTTAGCAAAAAATCAGCATGTTTCTCAGTAAAACTGCTGTTAAGGATATACTGTTGTATGACAAAATTCTATGCCATTAGGCTAATGTTAGATTACATTCTTGGTAAAGTTGTTATTTTTTAAAGGAATCCTTATTATAGAAGCATTTTTTTTTCTTTTAGGCAGCTTCTCTTTTTTTTTTTTTTCTTTTTAACAGAAAGCCAAGTGGAATTGCTTTAATTAAGGTCTCTAGCTGGTTCTATCTCTGTGTATCCTTTTTATTTTCCTCTGACCTTCCACAATCTGTTCACATTAGATATGAGGTGGACCATGTCATCAGTGAGCATATTTTCATTTGAAGGACTGCCAGCATAGCTTTCTGCTGTTCCTTTCCATTTGCTCAAAAGTATTGATGGAACTATAGTATACTCCACTTAGGGTTTAGTTCCTGTACAGGTAACGAAGACTTTCAATAAAAGCTGAGTCACTCTTGATCATTCCTTACTTTATGTCTTGCCATTTTCCTTCTCATTGAGGACCATTTCTTTCCTGCTCATTAATATTTTGTTTGATATTAATTCCAAAGTCTATTTTCTCATGCATATGAGTTCTTATGAAACTCAATGAGACTGAACGTGTCAAGAAGAGGAAGTACGTTTTCTACTTCATGTATCACCCCAAAGCAACTCACACAAGGCTTTCCATATAATAGGAACTCAACAAATGCTCATGCCTGGCAGCACATGTATATTCACACAATGTGAAATAATGCATTCTGTCAGCCAATTTTCTCCAGCATATTAGCTTCCGAGTGCAACTGATACAGTTTGTGAGGAGAGGGGGACAATTTGCTTAGGTCGCTGAGATGCTATCAAAGAACAACATTCTATAGTCTATTAATTGATACCTCAATAATAGTTTGCAATTATTAGGTTGTCTCCAAAATTTCCAATTGACTAATAAAACATACAAAATCTTGGGCTGATTTTCCCCTTCAGGATGGTAACTGCTTATTTCTTTGGGACAAACCCATGTCCAAGGAGACTTTCAGTGGATTTGTGCCTCATTCTAAATTGATCCAACAGTGAAGCATAAAGATAAGCAGAGACTGAAAACAACTCAATAAAGTACATCCCTTTGGGTTAATCACCTTCTATTTTTTAATGATCTAGGAGTAATAATGGTAACATTACCTTGATATTATTACTTGGTTAAGTATGGCTATACATCAACTCTCAATCTAGACGACAGAAAGTATGGTCACTATTAAATTCTGGGTAGTTTTTCCCTTGGAGGGAAGTAAACTATTGTTCTTTTAAGGAGTGATTCATCAGTCATATTTTTTTTTAAACACTGAATCACTTCTTAATTTCTCCTTCTTATGCAGGCATTATTTCACTAAAACAGGTGATTCTTTCAATTACAAGAGTTCAGTGTTCAAGATAAAATAATAAGGATATTGGAAAAAGTTCTAAAGAATGAAATTTCTTTTTACACATATTCATTCTTTTCATTGATGTGAGCATTACCCTTTACACACTCTCAAACAATTACATATGAATGGAACCATATACACTTACATTTCAGTATATGTCTGGGATATTTGCTGTGTTTGAACTGATTGAGAATCAGATTACTAAAAACTGGATTAATGCTATTTGACATAGAAACCAGATGGAAGGATGGGCAAGGGTTGTGTGTAATGACCCCACTATATAGGGGACAAATTCATCTCTTGCCAAGATGCACTTTCAATTCTCACTAGGGAATCTTACTCACTTCTGTATCCTCATGTGCCATCTGAGCCCTGTCCATCTGTGACTCACCTTCAGGCCAAGAATCACTTGTGTTTTTAATCCATGAAAAAAAAAACCCAATCATATCATATAGATTCTTCTTTCTCTAGCACATGTTCTCATGCTAAGTCTGTCCCTTGGCAATAGCCTCCTTTGTACCACCTTGAATTAGGAAAGAACAAAGAATCCACCTACCTGTCTTCTGACCAAGAAGAAACCATTTCTATAATGACAGGTCATATTTAGCATTAAATGTCTTGCAGTGTATTATGCATGATCCCTACCTACTCACAAACACGGTGCATCAAGACATCCATATGGACCATGGCTAATTGGCATAAATCCTAAACTGTTATGTGTAGCCAACTGAAAAGGAAAATAATAGATAATGAAAATGATTGTAAAAGTTAAAAACTGCATTATAAATATAAACTGCTGGTATTAATTTTTAGATCATATATAAAAGATATACAGTTTGACTTAACATCCAATAAATATTTATTTACAGAATGTTTCTATCATTACAACTGACTAGATTGATGTATGTGGGACTTACTACTATTTTATTTTAGTGTCATATATTGGTTCATTAGAAAGCACTGGTCAAATTCTGGGTAGGGAGATGTCTTCCTTATGTGTCACACTAGTGAGCTTTATTCTATGTACATCCCTTCTGAAGCCTTGTTATCAAAGAGGACAGGTTTCCCATATGATGAAGGAATGTTTTTTATTCAGTATTATACAAATAGCTATAATCCTTGACCAGAATCACACCTAGTAAATACTATTAGAGTTCTTTTTTTTAAAGATTTATTTATTTATTTTGAGAGAGGTGGGGGAGGGGCAGAGGGAGAGAGAGAGAGAAAATCCTCAAGTTGACTCCCTGTTGAGCTCAAGCCTAACACAAGGCTTGATTCTAGGACCCTGAGATCATGACCTGAGCCAAAACCAAGAGTTAGACGCTTAACTGACTGAGCCACCTAGGTGCCCCCTTTTAGAATTCTTTAAATAGAATTTACTAGGGTGTTCAATTCATTGCTTTAAGAGTTGAGCACATCTCAAGTATAGTGTGGTCCACAGGTAAGATTGTGCCTGTAATGCCAAAATCGCTCAGTTCAGTAATTAACAAGCAAACAAATAGAACAGTCAAGCCAGTAGTTAGATGTCATAAGTACTGGAAAAATTTATTTAGTTAAATTTTTACTTCTAAATAGGCATTGTACTTTCTTTCTTTTTTAAAAAAGTTTTTATTTATTTATTTGACAGAGACAGGGAGAGAGCACAAGCAGGGGGAGCAGCAGAAGGAGAAGCAGGCTCCCCGCTGAGCAGGTAGTCCGATGTGGGGCTCAATCCCAGGGTCCTGGGATCCTGACCTGAGCCAAAGGCAGACACTTAACCAACTGAGCCACCCAGGTGTCCCTGTATTTTCAATCAGACATTTTCTTGACTCTACCATTATTTGCTTATATTTTCCCATTTACTACTTACAGATATAAAGAAACTCAATTCCTTCTCTATGCATAAACTCAGTATCTTGTTTTATTGATAAGAAACTGGCAGTAATTCTTCCTCATTCTGAGGCTACTTGAATAATTTTTGTGGACTTCATAATGTCACATTATGTTGTTGAGGTCCTTACTATAAATATTTGTTACCCAAAATACCTCTTCTATTTTTTTAAATGGGGAAGAGTAACCCATACACACCTTTATTATTAGATCAGAACTGTTGTATGTACTAAAAAGAACTCAAAAGACTTTGGCAGTGAAGAGGGGAGCACAATTAATTTTGACTGCGGGGATTGGGAAGGACTTGGTAGAAGCAGACACATTTGAATTGAACCTTGAATCATTAGTTGATTTATTCACAGTAAAGAAAGAGTGGCCAGGGAAATTGCATTAACTCTATTTCCTTCTTTTCTGTATTCTTTACACTGTGGTATCTGAGGCCTTGCTCACCGCTGGGGAGGGACTGCCGGTTTTGCATTAGCTAATTCCTACAGCTAGCAAACAGCTCACACTTTATATGCAAACCAACCAGGCCTGAGCCTAAACTCCCCAACTACCTCCTTTATCTAGTTCTTGAACTCTAGGTCACTGTCTGTTTGGCCTACTCACTCCAGGGCTAGGTACCAGACAAATAGGGACAACCCCTATACCCCAGAGCCCACTAAAATTATTCAAACTAGCCAATTCTAAACTTCTTACCCTGCTTTGTCTTGCCTTTTCCACAGAAACAACAATAAAGGTTCTTGTCTATGTTTTCCCTACTCTCTCTAATTCCTGATTGGCCCTGATGCTTCCCCATATGGCACTACATGGTATATATACCATACCTCCTGTTCCTAGGGAACTATGAGTAAATTCTCCCTTCATGACAGTCATTTCCATGTCTGTGTGTCTTATCATACCTGACTAAAACAAATCTCAGGTACATTTTTAAATATCAATAGCATAAGTTAAAGCAAAGAGGCATAACTTTGCATGGTATGTTCATTGAATAGCTGGAATCTGGAATTGTGGCAGGCAGGGTAAGGAACAAGTGATGAATTTGGTTGAGAAGGAGTTAAGAAAGACTTTGACTGACAAAATAGGGCATAAGATGTAGTGATTTTTACCAAAATATAGTTTTACCATTCGGTACATGAAAGGTAAATAGGTTGAAGATATAGTGCAAAGATTAAATGATTATAGGAAAATACTGTCATATATATCAATACTTGTCGAATCTAGGTATGGACCCTTGGAATTTATTCTCATCCCTATCTTATCCTTTCCAGTGATGTCAGAATGATCATCTTAAAACAGCAAACTTGATTTTGTTGTTCCTCTGAAGATTTCTGGTAGCTTTAATTAGGTATAGATTTCTGAATATCACCATACCCTTCCCTAGACCTTTCTTATACTGCAGCTGTACCAGCCAACTTGAAGCTTGTATTTTCTTGGAAAGATTTCTTATTACCTCTTTGATTGCATCTCCTACTCCTTTTCCTCTTGCTCACTTTGCTCCAGCAACACAGGCTTCTAGGCTTTTCCACTAAGACACCAGGCACTGTGTGGTACACTGCAGGCACACTCTTGCCTCAGGTCTTTACAGTCTCTGTTCTTTTCTTTCTCTGGGATGTACCTCAAATAATTAAACAGAACATCACCAAGCTGGGATTTGAATCTAGTTTTGTCTTGTCACTCTGAAAAACCATTATTTGTTACTACCCTATACTACCACTAGTACTTATAATTCCCTATACAGTCTTTGTACTTTCTCACATTCGTACCTCAGCTTATTGTGTTTACACTTGTATTGACCCTTCCCCACAACCCTTTGCCTAAATCTTCTCTCGGCGAACAGTAACTCCATAATTCCCATTGACTCCTCTGTTTCTCTCATACTCTTCATCCAATCCATCAGCAAATTGTGGGGTTTCTACTTTCAAAATACATCCAGAATCCAACCACTTCTCACCACTTCCACTGCTACCATCCTGGTTGGAACCACCATCTTCTCTCACCTGAATTCTTAGTAAGCCTCTAAACTTGACTTCCTATTTCCTCTTTGCTTCTCTTTAGTCCACTTTCTACATAGCAACCATAGTTATCTTCATATTAAAATATGAGCCAAAAAGCATATGAGCCAAATTCTGTCACTTCTATGATCAGTATCCTCCAATGGCTTCATATCTAATCAGAGTCTATATTCACTGTTTCCAACTCCCATTCCCCATTCTCTCATAGAACCACTTCACCAAAATGACTCTCATCAACAACCCTAATGATCTTAACATTTCTAAAAGCACTGATCATGTCTCAGTCTTCACCTTAATTGGTCCATTACTAGTGTTTGACTCAGTTTATCACTCTCTCCTTTTTTGATACACTATCTTCACTTGGGTTCCAATATGCCATACACTTGGTCTTCCTCTTATATAACTGGGTGCTAGATAATGATAAATGATGCTCTTTCATAGTCTCCTATGTTGGATCTTCCACTTCTGTTCAGACCTTTAATGAAACAGTACCTCAGCGCTTAGTCCTCCATCTTCATTACTCACTCATTAGTTTGTTGATCTCTTCCAGTCTCATGGATCTAAATACTATCTTTATGTTTACAATCATAAAATTCATTTTTCTAATCCAGACCATTCTCAGAAACTCCAAACTCATACTCAACTACCTATTCAACATCTTTACTCAGGTGTCTCATAGACAGCTTGAACTTAACATGTCTCAGTACCCAAATCTTGATTTCTATCCCTTGAACCTACCATTCCTATAGTCTTTCATGTCTCAACAAATGGCAGCTCCATGCTTTCAGTACCTCAGGATATATATATGGGGGTCATTCTTGGCTCCTCTCTTCCTCTCATATACCATATCATCAGTAATTCTTGTCAAAATATATCCAAAATCCTATCACTTCTCACTACTCCCCCTCCTGTAGCTTGGTTTCAGACAGCCATCATCTCTCACCTGGATTATTGCCATGGTCTCCTAATTGATTTCAAAAACTTCTTCCCTAGCCTCTTCAGTCTATTATCAATATAACATTTGAGTAATTCTGTGAGAATATAGGTCAGATCATATAATTACCCTGTTCAAACCCTTATAATGACTTCTGATATTCAGAGTATAGTACAAATCCATACACTGTCCCTCAAGGCCCAGATTCTTCCCCCATTTTCTCACTGACTTGAACTCCTACTATACCCCTCATTCACTTTGCTATAGACACACTGCCCTACTGGTTGGTTTTTCCTGGAAAATGCCATAATCCTGTGTCAATGTTTGTACTTACTGTTTCTTCTGCCCGAGATGATCTTCCCTTAAATATGTGCATGGCTTAATCCCTCACTTCTTTCAAGTCTTTACTCACATTTCACCTTTTCAGTGAGGATATCTCTGGCCAACCTAATTAAAATGTGCCCACTCATTCATATCCCTTTTTCCATTTTTCCCTTCTGATTATTTATCATTATCTAGTACACTATATATTTTATTTATTTATATCCTCCATTTTCTATATCTTCTACTACAATGTAAGCTTCACAAATACAAAGATTTTTATGTGTTTATTTACAGCTGTCTCCCCAGCACTTAGAACACTGACTGGTGTGTAGCATAATAGAAACATTTAGTCCAAGCTATTTTTGGCATTTTTGGTACATATAAATAAGACAGGAAAAATTTTAAATAGAAAGTTGAAGTGACTCATGATTTTATTTTACCATATACATTATCTTAAAAAACAAAGAAGTAAATCTAACCAGATAACCTACCTGACAATGCTGCTATCCTTACTTCTTACCTATAGCATAATTCATTTATACATCTAGTGATATGTTCTTCAAAGTAACACAAAAGAAGAAAAAGTGTATAGCCTCAACCCATCAATTGGAAGTAGTCACAAGTAAGCAAACACAGCTTTTTCAACATGTAAGCAACATGGCTGGGGATGGGAGTGGGGTGGGTAAAGGAATGGAGGTATAGTGGAATCCTAGAGGGACCTTTTACTGGGCTATGCTTACTGACAAAACTATGGTAAATGGAAAACCATGGAGAATCAGTGCTTTAATTCAATGTCTTATTGTGCTTTAGCAAAGGGAAACGGTGATCAGAAAAACTTAGATTCTTATTATAAAAACAACTTCAATAACTTTATAGTTTTAGAGAAATCAAAATACTTAATAGAGAGGCTATCAACTACAATTCACATATTTGTTCATGTGTTGTCTTACTGTAGACTATTACCTATACCATTCAATTGATCTTCCTAAGGTAGAAGTTGTTAAAATGCAGAGCTCTGTATTAAATGCACTAGCAACATAAAAGAATGGCCCCATTGAATATCCTTGTTAATAGTAAAATGAACTTTCTCTACAAACAAGAGGAGATGTCTGATATTGTCAGAATCAAACTAGCCTCTTAGTGGTAGGGGTTCAATGGGGTAGACAAGTATATTCTGTCTGTGACTGATACAGAGTTTTTATTGTCAGATGCTAAGAACTGTGTCAAGTTCCAGTATCTTTGCTCTTCTTTTCTACACCATGCAGAGAGAAAAACAGAACTGCTAATCAACAAACGTTCATCCACTCTCTTAATTTGTTCTACATGGTCACCCTTTCAGGAACAGTAAACCTGGAAAAACAATGCAGTATGACTTGAAAGTCTTCAAACTTAATGGAAATTTTTGTTTTTATATGAGTCTGGTTTAAAATTAGGCACATAGGCACATAGGTTCCAGATTGTGAGCTCTTCAAGAACAACTCATAAAACCAATCTATACACATGCCCAGAAAGTTCAAAATAAAAAATCCTTCTCAATTCTGAAGCTTGCCGTATGTAATGATTCCAAATGCAGTGAACTTCTTGGAGTAGAAACACTACTTTTTCATTCATATAGAAAACCATTAGAAGCAAAACTAGCTTGAAATTGAAGTGAGGATTTCCCAAATGAAAATGATCCAGGCACTAGTTGAGTTTACTCCCTCTGTGGTCCCAGAGTTCACCAGCGATTTATAGAACTACATGATATGCATTCAGGTTTTTAAAATAGCTCTAAAGTGTTTGTTTTGTCTCATTATTGTAATCTAGGCACTTCCAAGGAATATCAAAGGGGAGATATTCTATTTTAAAAATACACATAGACAACAGATAACTTAGGATAAACATCAGATGAGAGCTTAGAGATTATAGAGAGAAAAAGGAGAGACAGTTGTCTGGGATAAATGAAAAAAATGATCTGAAGATGTAATTATCAACAAAGTGAAAATTTAATCGTACTTCCCAACAGGAAAAGTGACAACTTTAACAACAAAGGTTAAAAACAGAAAAAAAGACCACATCATAGTGTAACATGGAGTTTTTCCACAAGGCAAGCATTTTCTTTATTGTAAAATCAAGAAGTTTTATAGGGTTGCTCATCATTGAGCGTGAGGGTTTGCTGTTACCACTTCTGCCCCTTCCCTGAGCAGGTTGCCCTGAAAGCAGATAATCATTTTTACTTAGCATAAAAGAATGGAAAGTTTAGGAATCTTTTCAACCACTTTTTTTTTTCAAATTTGTGCTGTGTACTAGATAGATTGCAAAGCAACAGGATACACGATGTCATTCTTTCAGTCAGTTTGCTTGCATATTTCCGGGGGGAGGTGTTTTAAAGCAATTTCATGGGTAATTTAAAATATATTTAGATTTCAAAAGGTGTAGCTTTTTGTGGAATAAAAAATGCACATGATTGTGATGAGCACCGGGTGATATATGGAATTGTTGAATCACCATAATGTGTACCTGAAACTAATATAACACTGAAGGTTAACTCATTGGAATTAAAATAAAAACTTAAAATAATAAAAAATGTGCATGAATGTTAAAATAAAAGACATAAAAGAAACCTTTCTTTTTTGTGTCCTACTTTAGACTATTTCTCCCAGACCCATCTGTGCTTCAATTTTCCTCTCATTTGTCATAGAGACATTCATTGGACACAAATAAACAGCCCTTTTTTACATTGTTTATAAAATGTAAATGATTTCATCTCTGTAGAGAAGTCCAATCAAAGCTATATTCTCTGATCAATACCCAGAAATGTAAATGAGATTCTAGCAATGTATAAAATGTAAGCATTGTAAGCTTAATAGTTGTTGTAGCAGGTTTTTTTTAATGTGTGGTCTTTATAAAGAAAGTATAATGTAAAATTTGAGAGCATGGATTTCGAAGGCAGGTCAGCCTCATCTCTGGCATATGATGGTTGTATGACCTTTGGAATATTAATTACCTCTCTGTGCCTGAGTTTCATTGATGTATAAAATAACAGAAATAAGGGCACCTGGATGGTGCAGTCCACTGAACATCAGATTCTTGGTTTCAGCTCAGGTTGTGATCTCAGGGCCATGAGATCCAGGCCCACGTTCGTCTCTGCACTCAGCGCGGAGTCTGCTTAAGATTCTCTCTACCTCTGCCACTCATGCTCTCTCTCTCTCTCAAATAAATAAATAAATCTTTAAAATAACAAAAGTAATGTTAACAACCTCATGAGTTTAAGGGGATGTTTAAATAAGGTAATGTACATAAAACACTTTGCAAAATACCTGGTACATAGCAACATGTTAGCCATTATTGTATATGAATATTTAGATCATACAGAAAATAATGGGAAAAATCACCCATACTCTCAATATGCAAGGTCAACTTCTGTGTGTGTGCCCATGTGTATATGTGTAGTGTGTGTGTGTGTGTGTGTGTGTGTGTATGTGTATTTCAGGTATGAACTCTTAAAATTTCATCATCTTGGAGAGGATTTCACTTCACTACTGTAACCAATGAATACTGAGTGATCATGGGAAAACCATGTTTATTAATCTACAAATAAGTACACATTGGGATGGCTAGGTAGTAATTTTATAAGATACATTTATAAGTGTTTAATTACTTACTTAAAAATTATTTATAAAGTCAATAAAATAACTGTTGAATGCTTACTATTTCCAGGCACTGAACTAGACTCTAGGGATATGATAAGGAATGAAATGGACAAAGTTTCTTCTCTCATAGACATTCTAGAAGAGAAATGGACAGTAACCAAGTAAATAGAAACATACAGGGAGTATATATTGTGCTCTGAGGGCAATAACAATGGACTTGATATGGTGAATAACAGAGGTGATCCTCCTTTAGGCAGAATAGTCAGGAAAGGCCTCTCTGAATAGGGAATATTTGAAATAAAACCATACAAAGTTGGGGGAAAGCATTCCAGGCAAAAGGGAAAAAAAATCTGCAAAGACTCTAACATGGGAAAGTACTTACTGTGCTTTGCAAAGAAACTGAAAGAACATTAGCCTGGCTGGAACTTAGGAAATACAGGGGAGAGTGGTATCAAATAAGACTGAAGAAGTAGGTTGAGGACAGCATATCAAGGATTTCACTGGGCATGGAAAGGAGTTGACATTTATTCTAATTATAATTAGAGGCCATTGTGAACTTTAAGCAAGGGGGCTGATGTGATCCAATTATAGTGAAGAAAATGTTTAGTGGGGGATGATATAAGTTTTTGTTAGGAGATTGCTACAGTAATACAGTCAACAGGTGTTGAGCTTGGAACAAAGTGATGGCAGTGATGATGAAGAGAAAATATTGGAGATATATTTTGGAGGTTGAAGCAACTATTCTTATTGATTGGATGTGGAGTACAAAGTGATAGGGAAGGGAGAGAGAAGAAAAAGGAAGACTCAAAGATGACTCAGTTTCTAGCTTGAGGATTTGATCAATTTGGATCCCATTTACTGACATAGGGAATACTATAGGAAACAGGTTTGGGAGAGAAAATGTTCTATAACAGACAAGTTAAGCTTGTGATGTTTATGAAATCTCCAAATGGAAACAAATAGGTAGTTGAGGAAAATGAGTCTTAAACTCAGAGCAAAGGGTAGAGGTATTAATTCGTGATCATCACCATAACCATTGCATTTAAATATATCGGTCTAGATGAGCCCACCTAGGAATAGAGTGTAGAGAAGAAAGGAAGGCCTAGAACCAAAACTTGAGAAACTCCAAACATTTCCATTTAGAGATGGAGTATCTTTGAAAGAAAATGAGGGGGAAAATGGGCCAGTGGGGAAGAATAAAAACCAATAGAGAAGGGTAGTATGTGAAGATCAACAGAGGAGACTATTTCAAGAAGTCAAGCTGAGAAAGTTAGATGTTAATAGAGGTGCTCATTAGATTCGGCTACATGGGGATGGGCTGCTTGACCTTAGCAACTGCAATTTCAGTAAAGCAATAGGGGTGGAAAATAAGATTCTAGAGCACTGGTCTTCAAGTGTGGTTCCCAGAGTAGCAACATCAGCAACACATGGGAGCTTGTTAAAAGTGCAAATTCTCTGCTCCCCCCATCCCAGATCATTAACTCTGGGGGCAGTGTCCAGAAATCCATAGTTTAACAAGTCCTCCAGGTGATTCTAATGTATGCCTTGTTATGTTATGTTATGTCATGTTATGTCATGTTATGTTATGTATGCGTACCCTTTGTTCTACAGGTTGAGTTTTAAAAGGGCATCAAGGGATTATATCAAGAATGTATAAACATCTAAAAAATGTAACTTTAAAAATATTTCAGTTACTTTGAATGGATTCTGGTACATAAACACCTTCATAAGAATGGCATGAATTCCTGCCTTTATCTTTAATCAGATAACTTTATCTTTTTTGAGCATTTTTTTAATTACTAAAAGACTTAAAATTCCAATGGCCAATGTTGTGTACTGCTCTGAGATATTGTTGAAGAAATGATGATAGTATGACATTAGAAGAAGTTAAATATACTAGAAGGCCAAAGTAAAGTTTTGAGATGATACCAAAAACGAGGAAAGTGCAATGAAGAGAGAGGGCAGTTGGAAAGGAGACATATGAAATGTCCCAAGACTCATCAAATAGAAGCACTGGATACACATAATCAAAAAGCTATGGATGCTCAGTGGACAGGAAATGTGTATTACAACTATGAGCACTGTGATAAGTTCACCTACTGGTCTCAATCAGTGTATGTCTCCCATACCACGTGATACAAATTTGCCTTTCATTTTTTATTTAAATTCAATTACCCAACATATAGTACACCATAAATTTCAGATGTAGTGTTCAATGATTCATCAGTTGCATATAACACCCACTTCTTTCATTTTCAAAAGAATTTCCTATTTCTTTTTCAATAATCATCAGTTGGTCTCAGGGATAGATTCTTGGCATCTGTATGCTATATTTATTCACAGGGACTATAGGACATTAATTGTCACTAAATTCAAACACTGGAGTCACTAAGTTTTAGCTCTTAAAAAGGTAATATTGTTGACTATCTTTAAAATACAGTTTATCAATAAATACCTAAAATACTATAACTTTATTCTTAACTATTCTGATCTAGAACATCATAACTTATGTTGGGTCAATTTTCTTTTTTTTTTCCTTTTTTAAAGATTTTATTTATTTATTTGACAGAGAGAGAGCACAAGCAGGGGGAAGAGCAGGCAGAGGGCGAGGGAGAAGCAGACTCTCTGCTCAGCAGGGAGCCCAATGCAGGACTTGATCCCAGGACCCTAGATCATGACCTGAGCTGAAGGCTGACACTTAAAATGACTGGGCCTCCCAGGCTCCTGATGTTGGGTCAATTTTCAATGTGATTTTGTTTTAGTTCTTTTTTGGTTTAATTGCTTCTATAATTGTGATAAAAGTATATGTGCAATTGTATTTCCTATCCATTTCACATAACAAACACTCTCCATATTGTTACAAATAGTCCATATGTATGAATTTATCAGGAACAAAATGTCCTGAATTTTTTCCTTAACCATTTTCCAGTTGTTGAAATTATTGGGTTTTTCCTCATATTTTTCAATATTATAATGCTAGATGAGGATATTTATCTATAGAGCTTTGTTTCATATTTGGGGATGCTTCCTTGGTATCAATTCCCCAAAGTAAAATCAATGGTTTTGTTAGTTTAGATCTTGTGGATATCAGATGCCAAGAGGGAGTTAGAAGTGCAAGAGATTTATTGAGGGAAAACCTGTGAAAGATACACAGTAGAGGGCATAGGAGTAGGCAAGGAGAGCCTCAGATCAGAGTATAGATCAGACACCTGTGAAAGGATAGAGGGAAAGAAGACTGGTTTGGGGAAATTCTCAGACTGTGGTGCAACTCTGAGAAAGTCTTTCCTGGCCCAAAAGAGAAATTGTGGTGATTGTTCATAGAAATGTTAGGCAGAAATGGCCAAGCCTGGTACCCTACCATATGCCATCAACTGCCAGGGAAGAGCATGGCCTTGGATCAAACATTGCAGCAGATCATGAGGTGCTGCAGCAAAAGGCTGTCAACTAATCTTATTCCTTCCACTGAATTGCAACTTCTTTCTGGATGCTCTGTGAATTCCCCAATAGAAATGGATATTTCACCATAGCACTGAGATCATATGATACATGTCTTTCTCTGATTGCTATGGTGAATGCTGTGAATTGTGTAAAACTGTTGAATCACAGACCTGTACCTCTGAAACAAATAATACATTATATGTTAAAAAAAAGAAGAAGAAGAAGATAGTAAGAAGGGTAAAATGAAGGGGGGGGAAATCGGAGGGGGAGACGAACCATGAGAGACTATGGACTCTGAGAAACAAACTGAGGGTTCTAGAGGGGAGGGGCATAGGGGGATGAGTTAGCCTGGTGATGGGTATTAAAGAGGGCACGACTGAATGGAGCACTGGGTGTTATATGCAAACAATGAATCATGGAACACTACATCAAAAACTAATGATGTAATGTATGGTGACTAACATAATAAAATTAAAAAAAAGAAATGGATATTTCAAGCTATAATGTAGCATCAGATTATTTTCCAAAGGTCTGTAAAAGTTCACACTATAACCCATGTTCTGTTACCAACTTTCACTATCATCAACAGTAATCATAAGTATTTTGAAAGATAAAATTGTTACTTTCATATGTATTTTTTATTAGTAATGATATGATTTTCCCCATTGCTTTGTTAATGAGGTATTTTTCCTTTCTACTGATTCATATCCTAATGGAGATGGAATATTATTATGGATTAATATTAATTACTTCAATATTTAATGTTACATGTGGTATTCTGTTTATTGTTTGCCTTTACTTTTTAATTAGTTAAATATAGGGATTTAATTTTTTAGTGATTTTTGTTTCTCACTCCATAGATTTGAAAACCATTTATTTCTGTTTTCTTTTATTTTGTAATTATTTTATATTAAACTCCATGTAAGAATTTATATTGATATGAGTATGATTTTACTATATCCCAAGTTGCCAATTAATGTTTTCAGTTTCCTTTCTTGAATAAACTTTCCTTTCTCCATTGGTTTTTGACACAGCATCAATGAGTTCAGATTCCCATGAGCCGTGTATCAGAGCACCCATTATCCTTATCCTATTATATTGGATTTCATTCATCTCTTCACCTGTGCAGTACCACTGAGGATAATTGTATTTCATTGTTATTTAATTTGCATGGTCCTGACTGCTAGTGACACCAAGCATCTTTTCATTTATTTGTTCATTCATGCAAGAAATATTTGAGTGACATGACAAAAACAAAATGACAAAGATCCCTTTTCATAGGGTAGAATACTTAGGTTTATTAAATAATAGCTTTATCTCTCTTTATGAATTAATCATTCACATATTAAAATTTTTTTCTACTGCTTTTGGTCTTTTTCTTACTCTTGATTGAATCTTCTTTGTATACTGGAAATGTTGCCCTTTTCCTATTTTATGCAATGTTAATATTTCTCCCATCTTTTGATATAATAGAAGTTTTCAATTTTAAGGTAGCCAAATCTGTCAAATGTTGTCATATCTCATTCTGACATACAACTAAATAGCATATCATAGTATAACATAATGTGGAACAACACATGATAAAATACGATATGATGTGATAGAGTGTGAGAATATTAACACTTGCTTGACCCCTAGGACATCCAAATGCTTTCCTATCCCCACAGCACCATTTGAGCATTTTTTAAAGTTTTAATTTTAATTCCAATTAGTTAACATACAGTGTTCTATTAGTTTCAGGTGTACAATATAGTGATTCAACACTTCCATATAACACCCAGTGCTTTTCAGGACAAGTGCACTCCTTAATCCCTTTTATCTATTTCACCCATCCCCCATCCCCCTCCTCTCTGGTAACCATCAGTTTGTTCTCTATAGTTAAGAATCTGTTTAGGTTTGTCACTCTCTTTTTCTCCCCTTTGCTCATTTGTTTTGTTTCTTAAATTCCACATATGTGTGAAATCATATGGTATTTGTCTTTCTCTGACTGACTTTTTCACTTGGCATTATACTCTCTAGCTCCATCCATTTTGTTGCAAATGGCAAGATTTCATTATTTTTTATGGCTAAAAATATTCCATTTTGTGTGTGTGTGTGTGTATACACACACATACTTGGGCTGCTTCCATATCTTAGCTATTGTAAATAATACTGCTATAAACATAGGGGCGCATGTATCCCCTTTGAATTAGTGTTCTTGTACGCTTTGAGTAAATACCCAGTAGTGCGATTCCTGGATCAAAGGTAGTTCTATTTTTAACTTTTTGAGGAACCTCCATACTGTTTTCTACAGTGGCTGCACCAGTTAACATTCTCACCAACAGTGTATTAGTGTTCCTTTTTCTCCACATCCTCGCCAACACCTGTTGTTTCTTGTGTTGTTGATTTTAGCCATTCTGACAGGTGTGAGGTGATATCTCATCGTAGTTTTGATTTGCATTTCCCTGATAATGAGTGATGATGACCATCTTTTCATGTTTCTGTTGGCCATCTGGATGTCTTCTTTGGAGAAATGTCTGTTCATGTCTTCTGTCCATTTTTTAATTGGATCATTTGTTTTGGGGGTGTTGAGTTTGGTAATTTCTTTATATATTTTGGATACTAACCCTTTATCAGATATATCATTTGCAAATATCTTCTCCATTCTGTAGGTTACCTTTTAGATTTGTTCATTGTGAGAAACTTTTTATTTTGATATAGTCCCAAGTCTACTTTTGCTTTTGTTTCCCTTGCCTCAGGAGACACATCTAGAAGGAAGTTGCTATGGCAATGTCAAAGAAGTTACTGTCTGTGTTCTCCTCTAGAATTTTGACGATTTCCTGTCTCACATTTAGGTTTTTCATCCATTTTGAATTTGTTTTTGTGTATGGTGGAAGTGGTCCTGTTTCATTCTTTTGCATGTAGCTGTCCAGTTTTCCCAACACTGCTTGTTGAAGGGACTGTTTTTTCCCATTGCATATTCTTTCCTGCTTTGTTGAATATTAATTGACCATATAGTTGTGGGTTTATTTCTGCATTTTCTATTCTGTTCTATTGATCTGGATGTCTATATTTTTGTGCCAGTACCATACTGTTTTGATTACTACAGCTTTGTAATACAACTTGAAGTCTGGAATTGTGATGCTTTGCTTTTCTTTTTCAAGATTGCTTTGACTATTCAGGGTCTTTTGTGGTTCCATACAAATTTTAAAATTGTTTGTTCTAGGCCTGTGAAAAATGTTGTTGGCATTTTGATAGGGGGTGCATTAAATGTGTAGATTGTTTTGGGTAGTATAGTCATTTTAACAATATTTGTTCTCCCAATCCATGAGCATGGAATATCTTTCTATTTGTTTGTGTCAGCTTCAATTTCCTTCATCAGTGTTTTATAGTTTTCAGCTACAGGTCTTTCACCTCTTTCATTAGGTTTATTCCTAGGTATCTTATTATTTTTGGTGGAATTGTAAATGGGATTGTTTTCTTTTTTTTAATATTTTTATTTATTTATTTGACAGAGAGAGATGCAGCGAGAAAGGGAACACAAGCAGGGGAAGTGGGAGAGGGAGAAGCAGGCTTCCCGCCGAGCAGGGAGCCGATGCGGGGCTCGATCCCAGGACCCTGGGATCATGACCTGAGCTGAAGGCAGACGCTTAATGACTGAGCCACCCAGGCACCCCAATGGGATTGTTTTCTTAATTTTTCTTTCTTTATTGGTGTATAAAATTTCAACGGGTTTCTGTACTTTACTGAATTCGTTTATCAGTTCTAGCAGTTTTTTTGGTAAAGTCTTTCAGGGGATTTTCCATATATAGTATCATGTCACCTGCAAATAGTGAAAGTTTTACTTTTTCCTTACCAGTTGGGATGCCTTTTATTTCTTTTTGTTGTCTGACTGCTGTTGTTTGGACTTCCAGTACTATGTTGAATAGAAGGGGTGAGAGTGGACAACCTTGTCTTGTTCCTGACCTTAGGGGAAAGGCTCACGTTTTTTCCACATGGTGGATTATATTAACTATGGGTTTTTCATATATGGCTTTATTATGTTGAGGTGTGTTCCCCTAAACCTACTTTGTTGAGGGCTGTTATCATGAATGGATATTGTACTTTGTCAAATGTTTTTTCTGCATCTCTTGAGAGGATCATATAGTTCTTATTCTTTCTTTTATTAATGTAGCATATCACATCGATTGATTTGCAAATATTGAACCATCTTTGCAACCCAGGAATAAATCCCACTTGATTGTGGTGAATGATTTTTTTAATGTATTGTTGAATTCAGTTTCCTAGTATTTTGTTGAGGATTTTTGCATTTATGTTCATCAAGGATATTGGCCTGTAGTTCTCTTTTTTTTGTGGTGTCTTTATCCGGTTTTGGTATCAGGGTAATGCTGGGTTTATAGAATGAATAGAAGCTTTCCTTCCTTTTCTATTTTCTGGAATAGCTTGGTAAGAATAAGTATTAACTCTTCTTTAAATGTTCTGCAAGAATTCACCTGTGAAGTCATCTGGTCTGGGACTTTTGTTTGTTGGGAGTTTTTTGATTACTGATTTAAGGTTCCATCGTGTAATGGTTAGCACTCTGGACTCTGATTACTGATTCAAATTTTTTTGCTGGTTATTGGTGTGTTCAAATTTTCTATTTTTTCTTTTTCCGGTTTTGGTAGTTTATATGTGTCTAGGAATTTATCCATTTTTTTCTAGGTTGTCCAGTTTGTTGGCATATAGTTTTTCATAGTATTCTCATAATCCTTTGTATTTCTATGGTGTTGGTTGTTATTTCTCCTCTTTCATTTCTGATTTTGTTTATTTGAGTCTTCTCTTTTTTTTAATGACTCTGGCTAAAGGTTTATCAATTTTGTTTATCTTTTTAAAGAACCAGCTCTTGGTTTCATTGATCTGCTCTATTGTTTTTTAGTTTCCATTTTTTAATTTCTGCTCGAATTATTATGATTTCCTTCCTTCTATTGGTTTTCAGTTTTATTTGCTCTTGTTTTTGTAGCTCCTTTAGATGTAAAGTTAGGTTGTTTGAGATTTGTCTTGCTTCTTGAGGTAGGCCTGTATTACTACAAAGTTCCCTTTTAGAACAGCTTTTGCTGCATCCCAAAGATTTTGGATCATTATGTTTTCATTTTCATTTGTCTCCATGTATTTTTTGGATTTCCTCTTTGATTTCTTGGTTGACCCATTCATTGTTTAGTAACAGGTTATTTAATCTCCATGTATTTTTGGTCTTTCCAGATTTTTTTCTTGTGGTTGATTTCTAGTTTTATAGCATTGTGGTAAGAAAAGATGCATGGTATGACTTCAATCTTTCTGAATTTATTGAGACTTGTTTCATGGCCTAATATGTGATCTATTCTGCAGAATGTTCCATGTGTACCTGAAAAGTATGTATAGTCCACTGTTTTAGGATGGAATGTTCTGAATATATCTGTTAGATCCATCCGGTCCAATGTGTTATTCAAAGCCACTGTTTCCTTGTTGATTTTGTTTGGATGATCTCTCCATTGTTGCAAGTGGGATGTTGAAGTCCCCTACTATTGTTGTATTACTATCTATTGCTTTCCTTATATTTGTTAATGGATGCTTTATGTATTTGGGTGTTCCCATATTAGGTGCAGAAAGTTTACAATTGTTATATTTTCTTGTCCGATTGTTCCTTTTATGATTATGTAATGTCCTTTTTTGTCTCTTGTAAGACTTTTTTTTAAGTCTATTTTATCCAATATAAGTATTGCTACCCCAGCCTTCTTTTCATGTCCATTTGCATGATAAATGTTTTTCCATCTATTCACTTTCTTTTTTTTCCCATCTCTTCACTTTCAACCTGCATGTGTTTTTAGGTCTGAAATGAGTCTCAGCATATAGATGGGTCTTGGTTTTTTTTATCCATTCTGTCAACCCTATGTCTTTTGATTGGAGGGTTTAGTGCATTTACATTCAAAGTAATTATTGATAGCTATGTACTTATTTCCATTTTGTTACTTGTTTTATGGTTGTTTTTGAAGTTCTTCTCTGTTTTCCTCTTCTCTTGTAGTTTGCTGGCCCTCTTTACTGATATACTTGGATCCCTTTTCCTTATTTTTGCGTATCTATTACCAGTCTTTTGACTTGTTACTATTAAGCTTATAGTAACATTTTGTGCATGTAACAGTCTACATTAAGTTGATGGTCGCTTAAGTTTGAACCCATTCTAAAAGCACTAGATTTTTACTCCTCTCCCCCTACACACACATTTTAGGTATATAGTATCATACTTTACATCATTTTGTTTTGTGAATCCCTTGACTGATTTTTATAGATATACTTAATTTTACTGCTTTGTGCTTCCTACTTTTCTTACTCCTGTTTATGGTCTTCCCTTTCCACTCCAAAAATCCACCTTAACATGTTTGGTAAGGCTGGTTTAGTGGTGATAAATTCCTTTAACTTTTGTTTGTCTAGGGAATTCTTTCTCTCTCTTATTCTGAATGATAGCCTTGCTGGGTCAAGTATTCTTGGTTGCAGGTTTTTTTCTTTCAGCACTTTGAATGTATAATGCTACTCCCTTCTGGCCTGCAAAGGTTCTGCTGAAAAATCAGCTGAATGCCTTATGGAGTTTCCCTTGTATATAACTGTTTTCTTTTCTCTTGATGCTTTTAAAATTCTCTCTTTAACTCTACTTTTTACAATTTTAATTACAATGTATTTTGGTGTGGAATCCTTGGGTTGATTTTGTTGGGGGCTCTCTGTACCTCTTAGATCTGGATATCTGTTTTCTTCTCCAGATTTGTGAAGTTTTCAGCTATTATTTCTTTAAATAAATTTTCTTCCACCTTTTCTCTCTCTTCTCCTTCTGGGGTCCCTGTACTACAAAAATTATTATGCTTGATGGTGTAGCTGATTTCCCTTAATCTATTCTCATTTTTTATTATTATTTTTCTCTCTTCTATTCAGCTTGATTGCTTTCCATTACTCTGTCCTCCAGGTCACAGGTCTATTCTGCTTCCTCTAGTCTACTATATACTCCCTCTAGTGTATTTTTAATTTCAGTTATTGAGTTCTTCATCTCTTATTGGTTCTTTTTTTTTTTAATGTTTTCTCTCCCTTTTTTGAGGGTCTCAGTGACGTCCTCCACTCCTTTTGCAAGTCCAGTTAGTATATTTATGATCATTACTTTAAGTTCTCTATCAAGCATATTATTTATGTCCATTTTGTTTAGCTCTCTTGCTGTGATTTTGTCTTCTTCTTTCATTTGTAACATACTCCTCTGTGTCCACTTTTTGTGTAACTCTCTGTGTATATTTCTTTGTGTTAGGAAGGTTAGCTACATCTCCTGCTCTTGAAAGTTGTGGCCTTATGAAGAGGTCTTGTAATGCCCTGCAGTGCAACATCCCCTGTTCAGCAGAACCTGACACTTCAGGGGTGTTGCCTATATGTGTCATGTGTGCCCTACTGTTGTGACTGAGCCATGTTTGCCTTCAGTCCAGTTGACGACAGTGGCTCTCTTTGCCTGTTATGGGCAAGGTTTGGTCCCTATGTAGTTAATAAGCCATTCTAGGGCCACCTTGGGCTGAAGTTGGGTCAGACCAGGCATTTACCATAGCTGTAGTAGAATTGAACTACAGGGTGCTCTCCTTGTGTTGTCCCCTGGGAGGCTTTCATTGGTGGACAGGGCCTGCAGTCTGACCAGATGTCTGCCCCCAGCCCACTGCTGGAGCTGCAATCTAACTGGTGTGTGTGATCATCTTTCCCCTCCCCAGGGTAGGAGTCAACTTTGGAGGGGTGCTGGCCCCTGTCAGGGCTGCTTGCACCCTCCCATGTTTATGGCACTGCTTTGGAGAGTCCCCTGCTAAGGGTGTGTTGGATGGGGCAGGTCCACAGGAGAACATGGAAGTGGGGCATGTGGTGTTAGCAAGGTTTGTGCAGGTCTGTTATGGAAGAGATCTGTAGCAGCTTTGGGGAACTGCTGAGGGCTGTTTGAGGGGGGCAGGTCCACAGAAGAGTATGGGGGGCAGTGAGTGTTGTTAGCAAGCTCAATGGAGAGTGTTCAAGCTGCTCTGGTTCCTGCAGGTATCTGTGTATCTAGGCTAGAGGGTGGGGAGGAAAATGGTTCCTACCAGCTCTTTTGTTCTTGGAGAAGTCTCCTAAGGATCCCTGCCCTTTCAGTACACATTCTGAGTTTAGTAAATAAATCCTCCTGTATACCCCAGGCATTTTTCAAAGTGTATACTTTTGCCTCTATGCTATATTTCTGTGGGGCTTTGTTATGCTGTGGGAACTCAGTTTTAAGTGTGGGAACTTAGTTTCCTATAGCCCTAGAGCTCTCCCTGAGCTAAGCAATGATTTTAAATTTCCAGGTGAAGAAGCCCCAATGATGGTAAAAACTCGTGAAGTGAAACCTTTCTGGTTTTCAAAGCCAAATATTATGGGGATTTGTCTTGCTGGTGTGGGTCCCCCATGCCTTGGGTGCCTGGGGTGCAGTCTGCTCCTTTCCTTTCTTCATGCCTGTGGTATGCCTCCCTCCTGTGGACAGTCTTGCAGATTAGTTTGGTTCCCAACTGTGTCTCCACCTTTCCTATCCTTTTTGTTGTGGCCTCTTTACATTTAGCTGTGGAGAATCTGTTCTGCCAGCCTTCATCTCATTTTCTGGGTTATTTACACTGATGTGGGTGTTTTCTAGGTGTATGCTTGAGGTGAGCTGAGCTTAGGATCCTCCTACCCTGGGAACTCCCTTAAGAGTTAGGCTTTTCTAGATTCCGCATATAACTGAGATCATACAGTATTTACCTTTCTCTGAGTTACTTTACTTCATATCATGTCCTCAAGATCCATCTGTGTTGTCATAAAAGCTAGGATTTTCTCTTGTGGTTGAATAATATTCCATGTATACATATATCACATCTTCTTTATCCATTCATCCATAGATGGACACATAGGTTGTTTCCATGTCTTGGCTATTATGAGTAATGCTGCAGTAAACATGGGATGCAGCTGTCTCTTTGAGGTCCTGATTTTGTTTCCTTTGGATATAAACCCAGAAGTAGGATTTCTGGATTATAGTATAGGTTTTTTTAAATTTTTTGAAGAATTTCCATAGTGTTTTCCATAGTGGCTACACCAATTTTAATTCCCACCAACAGTGCACAAGGGTTCCCTTTTCTCCACATCCTCACCAGCGAGCACCTGTTACCTTTTCTTTTTGATGATTGCCATTCTAACATTTCCCTGATGATTAGTAACATCAAGCACCTCTTCATGAACCTTTTGGCCATTTGTATGTCTCCTTTGAAAAAATGTGTATTCACATCCTTTGCCCATTTTTAAATCAGATTGTGGGGGTTTTTTGGCTATTGAGTTCTTTATATTTTTTAAATATTAACCCCTTATCAGATATATGGTTCACAAATACATTCTTCAATTAAGTAGGTCGCCTTTTCATTTTGTTGATTTTTCTTTTGCTATGCAAAAGCTTTTTATTTTGTTGTAGTCTAATACTAATTTTTGCTTTTGTTGCTTCTGTTTTTGGTCTCATACTCAAAAAAATCATTGCCTAAGACCAATGTCAAGAAAGCTTTCTCCCAAGCTTTCTTCTAGAAGTTGTATGATTTCAGGTCTTATGTTTAAGTCTTTAGGTTATTTCTATTTAATTTTCATGAGCGGTGTAAGATAGGGGTCCAGTTTCATTCTTCTGCAAATGGTTATCCAGTTTTTCAATATCATTTATTGAAGAGAATATTCTCTCCCCATTAAGTATTCTTTTTTAAAAGATTTTATTTATTTGAGAGAGAGTGAGCAAGAGAGAGCACAAGTGGGGTGGGGGAGGGACAGAGGGAGAAGCAGACTCCTCACTGAGCACAGAGTCCAATTCAGGGATCAATCCCAGGACCCTGGGATCATGACCTGAGCCAAAGGCAGATGCTTAACCAACTGAGCCCAGGCACCCCTCCCCATTAAGTATTCTTAACTCTCTTGTAAAATATTAGTTGGCTGTATAATGTAAGGGTTTCATTCTAGGCTCTTGATTCTGTTCTATTGGTCTATGTGTCTACCTTTATGCCAGAACCATACTGTTTTGATGACTTTGGTTTTGTAGTATAGTTTGAAATCAGGAAGTGTGAGGTCTCCAGCTTTGTTCTTTCTCAGGATTGCTTTGGCTATTCAGGATCTTTTGGGGTTATATACAAAGTTTAGGATAGTTTTCTTCTTATTGAAACTAGAAATCAGTGAAATGAGAAAAGCAGGAAAATTCACAAATATGTGAATTCACAAATCAGTGAAATCAATGAAAAATACCACTGGACTTTTGAAAGGGATTTCACTGAATCTATAGATGACTTTTTGTAGTATGGACACCTTAACAAATTAATTCTTCCAGTCTATGAACATGCAATATCTTTCCATTTGTGGCCTCTTCAATTTCTTTTGCCAAAGTCTTGTCATTTTCTGTGTACAGATCTTTCATTTCCTTGGTTAAATTCATTCCTAAGTATTTTATTTTTTTCTGATACTACTGCAAATGGGATTTTTTAAAATTTTTATTTCAGGTGTTTTGTTGTTAGTGTATAGAAACAACCAAATTTTATCTGGTGGTTTTCTATCCTACAACTTTACTAAATTTGTTGATTACTTTTTTGGTGAGTTCATTAGGATTTCTTCTCTATAGGATCATAACATCTGCAAACAGAGACTATTTTAATTCTTCCTTTCTAATTTGGATGTCTTTTACTCCTTTTTCTTGCCTGATTGATCTAGCTACGACTCCCAGTACTATGTTGAATATGAGTGGTGAGAGTTGGAACCCTTGTCTTGTTCCTGATCTCAGAGGGCAAGCTTTCAGTTTTTCCCCATTTAGTATGATATCAGCTCTGTGTTTGTCATATATGGCTTTTATTATGTTAAGGTATATTCCCTCTATATACAATTTGCTGAGAGTTTTTTTTCTTGAAAGGATGTATTTTGTCTTCTCTTTTCTTTTTTTTAAAGATTTTATTTATTTATTTATTTATTTGAGAGAGAGAGAGCACAGCAGGGGAATGGCAGGCAGAGGGAGAGGGAGAAGCAGGCTCCCTGGCTGAGCAGGGAGCCCGATGCAGGGCTTGATCCAGGACCCTGGGATCATGACCTGAGCTGAAGGCAGATGCTTCACCTACTGAGCCACCCAGGAGCCCCTTCTCTTTTATTTCTGATTTTATTTATTTTAGTCTTGGTTTTCTTAGTATAGCTATTGATTTGTCAAATTTTTATCTTTTTAAAAAACCAGCTCTTAGTTTTATTGATATTTTCTATTGTTTTTCTGGCTATTTTATTTATTTATACTCTGATCTTTGTTATTTCTTTCCTTATGCTCACTTTGGGCTTAGTTTGTTCTTGGCTTTCTTAGTTCATTGAGGTTTAAAGTTAGGTTGTTTATTTGAGATCTTTCTTTGGTTTTGGTTTTGGTTTTTGTGTTTTGTTTTGTTTTGTTTTGATACAGGCCCATTCATCACTCTAAATGTCCCCCTTAGAACTGGTTTTGCTGTATCCCATAGGTTTAGGTATATTGTATTTCCAATTTAACTTGTATCAAGATATTTTTTATTTGTCTTTTGATTTCTTCTTTGACCCAATAATTGTTCAGGATTGTATTGTTTAATTTCCACATATTTGTGAATTTTCCTGCTTTTCTCATGTTACAGATTTCTAGTTTCATACCATTGTAGTCTACAAAGATAGTTGGTATAATTTTAATCTTCTGAAATTTGCTAAACTTGTTTTGTGACCTCAGATATATATTGGAGAATGTTCCATGTGTGCTTAAGAAGAATGTATTCTGAAGCTGTTGGATGGAATGGACTGTATAAGTCTGTTAGGTCCCTATAGTCCAAAGTATAGTTCAAAAGTTTCCTTGTTGACGTTCTGTTTGGATGACCTACCCATTGCTATTATTGTAGTGTTGTCTGAATGACCTATCCATTCTTTTTTTTTTTTTAAAGATTTTATTTATTTATTTGACAGAGAGAGACACAGCGAGAGAGGGAACACAAGCAGGGGGAGTGGGAGAGGGAGAAGCAGGCTTCCCGCTGAGCAGGGAGCCTGATGCGGGGCTTGATCCCAGGACTCTGAGATCATGACCTGAGCCGAAGGCAGACGCTTAACGACTGAGCCACCCAGGTGCCCCTGACCTATCCATTCTTGTTATTGTAGTGCTCTCTGTGTCTCTCTTCAGACCTGTTAGTGTTTGCTTAATATATTTAGGTGCTCCAATTTGTATGCAGATACATTTATGATTATTACATCTTCTTGATAAACTGATTCCGTTATCATTATATAATAATCTTCTTTGTCTCTTGTTTCTGTTTTGGGCTTAAAGTTTGTTTTGTCTTCTCTCTTTTGGTTTCTACTTACATGGAATATCTTTTTCCATCCCTTCATTTGGAGCCTATTTGTGTCCCTAAACCTGAATTAAGTCTCTTATAGGAAGCATATAGTTGGGTTTTCTTTCTTTTTTTCATACAGCCACACTATCTATTGAATAGGAGAATTTAATGCATTTTCATTTGGGTAATTAATGATAGGTAAAGATTTACTAATGCCATTACATTAATTTTTTTCTGGATGTTTTGTAGTTCCTTTATTCATTTCTTCATTCCTTGCTATCTTCCTTTTTTTTGAGTTGATGATTTTCCCTACTGTTATGTCTAGATTCCTTTCTTCTATCTTCTTTGAATCTACCATAGGTTTTTGCTTTGTGGGTACCATAAGACTTACCTGAAATATATATGCAGCAATCAATTTTATGCTGATAACAACTTAATTTCAATTGATGCAAAACTATGCCCTTTTAAAATTCTTTCCCTTTTTATGTTTTTGATTTCACAATTTATCTCTTTTTAAATTGTATATTCATTAACAAATAACTGTAGGTATAGTTAAATTTAATACTGCTGTCCTTTAATCTTTATACTAGAGTTAAGTGGTTAATATACCACCACATTGCAGTATTAGAGTATTCTGAATTTGACTATATACTTACCTTTACCAGTGTGTTGTATATTTTCATGTGTTTTCATGTTACTAACTAGCATCCTTTCATTTCAATTTGAATAACCCCTTTCAACATTTCTTGTGAAGCAGGTCCAGTTGTGATAGATTGCCTCAGCTTTTGTTTGTCTGGGAAAGTCCTTATCTTGCCTTCATTTATGAATGATAACTTTGCCAGATAGAGTATTCTTGCTTGGCAATTTTTTCTTTCAGCTCTACTATATCAACCTACTCTTTCCTGGCCTGCAAGGTTTCTGCTGAGAAATCTGCTCTCAATCTCATGGGGTTCCCTTGTAAGTTTTAAGCTTCTTTTCTCTTGCCTCTTAAAATTTCTCTTTGTTTTTGATTTTTATTTTATTATGATATTTTATTATAATGTGTCTTAGAGAGGATCTTTTTATATTGAGTTTGTTTGGTGACCTATGAGATTCATTAACTTGGATATCCAAATTTCTCTGCATTTTTGGGTGTGCTCAGCCATTATTTCTTTAAGTAAGCTTTCTGACTCATTCTCCCTCTTCCCTCCTTTTGAAACTCCAGTAACTCACAAATTGGTTATTATGATGGTATTCCATACATGAATTAGGCTTTCTTTACTTTTTTCCATTCTTTTTTCTTTGTCCTACTCTGCTGGATAATTTCAAAGTTCCCTACTTCTATCTCAGATTCTTTTTTCTTTAGATCAGTTCTGCTGTTGTTGCTCTCTATTGCAGAATTTCTGTTTGGTTCTTTTTATGATTTCTGTTCCTTTGTTAAAGTTCTCATTTTGTTCACGAATTGTTTTATTTCTTTGAACTTCCTGTGTTTTCTTATAGCTCACTGAATTTCCTTAAAACAGCTATTTTAACTTCTTTATCAGGTTAATCACAGATCTTCATGTCTTTGGGATTGGCTACTGGAAGATTACTGTGATCCTTTGGTGGTGTAAGATTCCTTGATTTCTTATTCCTTGAAGTTTTGTGTTGCTGTCTCTACATTTGAAGTTGCAGTCATCTCTTCCAGTTTTTACTGCCTCTAGGAAAGAAATACCTTCTGTCAGCCTTGCTTGTGATTTGGAGGCTTTCTCAGAGTTTCTTCTTCTCAGACCTGTTCCATGCTTCTTGCTACCTTTTGAGGTAGAAATCTTAAGTTCATACGCTTTCTCTAGATCCTGCAATGCACCAAGCTGGATGCTGACAGCATCATTTTTGTTTTACTAAAAGTGGTGCTAAAGCTGAAGCTTGTAGTTTCTCATTGGCCTGCAGATTTGGGCCAGCTTTCTACACAAGCACACTAGTCATCTGCCAAAGCACTCTGTCACTACCGCAGTTGGGAATGTGTACAGGGAGCTAGCCACAGGGTAAGGGTGTTTGTGGGTGAGGCACTCTGAGCACTAGGGGTGCCCATGGACCTACTGGAGGGGTCTGTGGGTGAGGTGTTCCCAACAACTCCTAGGCAGGCTTCTTTTTTTTAAGTTTTTATTTTAATTCCAGTTGGTTAACATACAGTGTTACATTAGTTTCAGGTATATAATACAGTGATTGAATAATTCCATACATCACCCAGTGCTTGTTACGACAAGTGCACTCCTTAATCTCCTGGGCAGGCTTCTTGATGGAGTCTGTGATGTAGCTAGTAGGATCTGCATCTGTCTCTCTTTTATTTTTGTAAAAATTTATTTATTTATTTTAGAGAGAGAGAGTGCAAGTGGGAGAGGCAGAGGAAGAGGGAGAGAAGAGAGAATCTCAAGCAGACTCCCTGCTGAGCACGGAGCCTGATGCGGGCTCCATGTGGGGCTTGATCTCATGACCCTGAGATCACTACCTGAGCCAAAACCAAGAGTTGGACACTTAAAGGACTGAGCCCCCAGGCACCCCAGGATCTGCATCTCTTTAATGTCCTCAAGAGTCCCAGCCTCTTCCTGCTCTCTACTTATGCAGCTCCAATTCTGTATTCTGGATGGGATGAGAGAGTAATCAAACTCCTTGTTAGCATCCTTTATAGCTGGGGATGCTGGGTATTCACACTCTCAC
Source organism: Leptonychotes weddellii (assembly GCF_054177405.1). Classification (NCBI taxonomy): domain Eukaryota; kingdom Metazoa; phylum Chordata; class Mammalia; order Carnivora; family Phocidae; genus Leptonychotes; species Leptonychotes weddellii. The sequence goes on along the minus strand of NC_138385.1, from coordinate 6,959,650 downwards.
TTTTCCCTGGGAGAGAAATCCTAGGTCAAGTATGTCTCTCTTGGCCCTAAGCTGTGCTGCCTTGGAGGAAGGGTGATGGAGTAAAGTCAAGCTGTTCCTTTCACCCTCTTCAATATGTCCAAACTCCTATTTTTTGCTCCAGTGGCGTGCTGCAAGTTTTCCTCTGTAAATCTAAACTTCCACAAGGGCTCTCCTATTGTGGGTGATTGTCTAAGACAGGATTTTCCAGACTGGCTGAGAGAGACTGGAGCTGGTTCACAAACCACTGCAGGGTCGACAGCCAGGACCAAGGTCTTTATGCCTATTATGTGATGTACAGGTGGGTGAAACTCCTCCAGAATCCCTTGGTATAAGTTGCTGGATCCCATAGTTCCCACAAAATCACTTTTGTCTGTGGATGGATGCCAAATTATTTTTGTTGGGGGAGAGGACAAAAACAAGGAACATTTTATTTCATCACGATTCTGACATCGCTCTTTGTCTCTATTTTTATGCTTTTTATCATATAAAAATGTTAATTCATTGTAGATGAATTTATTACTATTATCATCTATTCATATGTTTCTTTGTATCTTTTTTATATCTTCTTTATCTTCTTTAAGAAATCATTCTTTACCTCAAGATCATTTCATTGTCTTGAATATTTAATAATTTTGAAAATATGTTTTTATCATTTACATCCCTAATCGATATATAATTAATTTCTGTATTAGTGAGAAAATCTAATTTTAGATGGATAACCAGTTGTTCAGAACCATTTATTAAATAGCCCATTTTTTCCTCCACTTATTTGCTGGCCTTTCTTTTATATATCATTTTCATGTATTTTTGTGTCTTTTTTGGGTTCCCAATTCTATTCTAATGGCTTATCTGTCTACAAAAATAACAACATTTTAAAGATTTATTTATTTGAGAGAGAGTGCAAGTGTGGAGTGGGGAGGGGGTGCAGAGGGACAGGAAGAGCATCCCAAGCAGACTCCCTGCTGAGATCACTACCCAAGGAAAGCAAGAGTGAGATGCTCAACCAACCAAGCTACCCAGGTGCCCCTGAAAATAACAATTTTGAATAATATATCCTGATATCTTTTAGAATGTGTCTCTCTATTACTCTTTTGTTGTCATTATTGCCATCATTGATAAATTTTCCATCTCTCCCTTCTCTTCCCCTCTTTTTCTGTCCTGTGAAAAAGATCATATAAATTTGGACTTTCTCTTCACCTATTCAATACATATCATTACTAAAACTATTGAGGCCTATTTGGGTTTTATTTGGGGTTTTGTTTGTCTTGTTCTCTTGGTATTGTTTTCTACAAAGTGGAATACTTATTTTCCCTTACGCTTCCAAACTTCTATCAAGCCTCCAATCCTGTCTTTGGTTTTAGAACACTAGAAGCTTATGGCTTTGTGATTCTATTGTGTTTCTGGCCTTCAGACATATGTATCATATTTTTGAGAATGGACATGACTATTTTTTGTTTTAATCTGTTACTGCTATATTATTGGAAAATATGTGTGAATGTGAAAACAAACTCACTGAGACATATTGACCAGAAGTTTAATATAGACATTTCCTTTTTTAAAAAAAAATACTTTTTTACAATTTTGGTTAAAGATCAGGAAACCATGACCAACCATTAGGGTTTCCTTCTGTTAAAATAGTAATTATTTATCCCAGGAGTAAGTGTCTTTTAGACTAAGCTATGGGTACAAATGCATTTAATATTACTAATGCCTTTAGTACATATGGAGAATTATGGACTTAAGAAAGGAGTGGCGGGGGGTGCCTGGGTGCTCAGTTGGTTAAGTGTCCAACTCTTGGTTTCAGCTCAGGTCATGATCTCAGGGTCATGAGATCAAACCCCACATTAGGCTCCACGCTCAGCGGGGGAGTCTGCTTGAGATTCTCTCTCCCTCTCCCTCTGCCCCTCCCCCTGCTTGTGTACTCTCTCTTGCTCTCTCTCCGAAATAAATAAATAAATATTTTTTTAAAAAGAAAAGAGTAGGGAAGTAATAATACATTCAGTAATAATTAATAGAGAGTACCAGGGAGAGTAATGTAAGGGAGAGCTGTTATTTGTCATCCTGGTATGATTTTCACACTGTGTATATTAAATGACATTCAAAGATAACAAGTTGATCACTCCCAAGAAGGGTTTATTCATAAAAGAAAACTTTCCAGAAAAATAGCAACAAATCAGATAAGAGGAAAATAAATACAGTAACCAAGTAACCAATACAGTAACCAAGATTTGTAACCATCTAAGACACAAGAATTCCACCTCTATGTATCTGTTCTAAGTAAATGGAAATGTAGCAAAAAAGTGTTTGTAAAAAGATATTCATCACAGCGTCAGGTATAAAGATTTACAAACCATCTAAATGACTCAAAAGAGGGGACAGATAAATCACAATGCATACTTGAGTAGAGTATTTTTGAGTTCTAAACAAAAGATACACTTAGAAAGTCTATTAGGATATTGTACGTAAAGGGCAATTATAATAACAATAACAGTAATCACAACTGACATTGATTGAGCACTTACTATGTGCCAGGGACTGTGCCAAGTGCTTTACATTTAATTATTTAAATCTCACAACTCCCCTCTGAGGTTGGGAAAATTATTTTCCCCATTTTATTTTTTTATTTTTTAAGATTTTATTTATTTGACAGAGAGAGACACAGCGAGAGAGGGAACACAAGTAGGGGGAGTGGGGGAAGGAGAAGCAGGCTCCCAGCTGAGCAGGGAGCCTGACGTGGGGCTCGATCCCAGGAACCTGAGATCATGACCTGAGATGAAGGCAGACACTCAATGACTGAGCCACCCAGGCACCCCTTTTCCCCATTTTAAAAATGAGGAATCTGAGACTCATTGAGGTTGCATGATTTGATTGTTATCATACAACCAATAATAGTAGGGCCATGGTTCATGAATTCATGTGTGTATGCATGTAATATGTGGGAAAGATAACTAGAATGAAATGCACCAAAATGTTAAAAAAAATATACTTTATGTATCATTTCCTTTTCCTTATATAGATATACACATGTGGGCTGTGGGTATGTGCATGTACATGTATATATATTTATGTATATTTTTCCGAATTATCCACCATGAGAGAATGTCCTTTACAATCAGAAATGGAAATTATTACAAATGTTCATGACCATCTACCATCTGTTTCCTTGCCTTCACCTCATTGTTGTAGTCCAAAATATAGAAAAGAACCTTTAGTGAAATCGCATTGTCTTTCTTATAATAACAGAAAAGTCAAAAAAATAATGATTGAATTTACCATGGATATTACTAAACCCACTGTTTTTTTTTTTTAAATAAATTGTATGTGTGTGTGAAAGCAAGCTAGTGAATTTCAATTGAGCATTCCACATTCCAAATGTCATCTATGAGATTACAGCACTATAGTATGCAGCACAAAAGCAACTTCTGAGACAGTAAGTGGCATTATAAATGTGAAGATGAATTTGATAGACTAGGATTTAAATGAAACATATTATGGTATGAAGTGAAGTGGAAACTAGTAATAGCACAATAAAACATAAGAGTGCTAAGAGCTTTGTGATAGGAATTTGAGTGTACACAGTATTGTTAAGGAGTAGACGAGGGTTAACTCTATCCTCCTGGTACATTCATACAATTGCAGGGAATCATGCTTCTAAACAATAGCAAAATGCAGTGCAGTATTTGTAGAACACCACACACTAAAGAGAAGAAAAGAACATAGACCTTCTCATCCTGTAACTTTCTTTTATCTTGGCAGTAATATTATAAAAGCATATTCATGTGATAAATGGGATGCAATGGGTGAGTGAGGAAGCATGATTTTGTGCTCAATTGAAATTCATACAATTGCTATTGTTTAGAAGAACTTCTGGCACATGATAAAGGAGGGGGTCTTCAGATGTTTGGATGAGATTATTGTGCTTCAGAGAAGAGAGTTAAGTCTTCAAAAAGAGGGTTAATTCTCCTGGGGATGTTTCTTTCCCTGATGACAGTCCATCTACCATTTGTGAGGATCCAACCAAGACCAAGATTTCTTTTTTTTTTTTTTTTAAAGATTTTATTTATTTATTTGAGAGAGAGAGAATGAGAGACAGAGAGCATGAGAGGGAGGAGGGTCAGAGGGAGAAGCAGACTCCCTGCCAAGCAGGGAGCCTGATGCAGGACTCGATCCGGGGACTCCAGGATCATGACCTGAGCCGAAGGCAGTGGCTTAACCAACTGAGCCACCCAGGCGCCCCCAAGACCAAGATTTCTTAATTCTTCATCTGGTGCTCTGCAGAATTTACTAGGTGCCCAAGATATATACCCCAACACTTTGTTACTTCCTAGGACTTATTCACACATTTCTATGTGCTTTTTCAACCTTATGAGCTGTTCTAAAGTGCATATTTCCTATTAGGACTCCATTAACATCACCCCCACCCAGATTGATAGCCATATACTTGTTTGACCACCAGCCTGCCTGCCAAACTCACTGAGTTGGTAAGAGAAGACTAAAAGTCAGGGAAGTGTTGGCTACACCTTCAATTTTAGGGCAGTGGTTCTCAATTTGGGGGGAGGGTCCAAAAATCACATTGAGAATCTGATGAAAGCAGCAGATCCTTCCCCCTCAAGTGTTTTTGAATACGTATATGCTATGATTCACATAAAAATTTAACATACTGTCCAGATTTCAGTTCTAAGACTTGTGCTCAAGCAGAGTTCAAGCTCTTTTCCCTCACTTTACCCCACACAGAAGAATCCTATCTGCTATCATAGAATGCATTGTGATAAACTGGACTGTGGAGACAGAGGGTTAGGCTTTCAGCATAAATGAACCTAGAACAGCAATATCCTGATACAAAAGACTAGGGTGAGGCCTGGAAAATAGATGGATATAAGGCCACTGGATGTGTCCTCTAGTTTAGTCACGTTATCTTGCTTGCTTTCAATGGGTTTATCCCAGCTCCCCAGTGACTGGGGTTACATGGCTGAGGCTGAATCCCTAAGTGAGACATAATTACCTAGGGTATCCTGTGTTGATAAGCCCATGTATACAGGATAGCAGGAAGTGGTTAGAAGAGAAATAGGAGTTTGAAATGTGCCCCTACCCTTTTTTTAGGATAGGCAAAATTAATATCAGCCAACTAGGAAAAAGAAACTATGGTGACAGTAAACGAAGCCTTGAAATACACTTGAAGATTCTTGGCTATATAGCTTACGGAGGGATGGTTGTGGCAGAGCCAGTGTGTACATGTGGCCTAAGACGCACAATAGACTTGTAATCTGCCTCAGTCCTCATGGAGTATAGACTCTGATTTTTAAAAAAGATTTTTTTATTTGAGAGAGAGAGAGAGAGGGCGTGAGAGAGAGCATGAGAGAGAGAGAGCACCTGAGCAGTGGGGAGGGGCAGAGGGAGAAGCAGATTCCCCACTGAGCAGGGAGCCAGATGTGGGACTGGATCCCAAGACCCTGGGATCATGACCTGAACCAAAGGCAGACACTTAACCGACTGAGCCACCCAGGCACCTTAGAGTCTGATTTTTTTATTAAACAATGTAATTTTGGAGAAGCATACCTCAATGAAAAAAATACAGGCTTTGGAGTCAGACACAGCTGGGGTAGAATTCTAGCTCAGACACTTCCTGTGATCTCTTTGATATTATTCTTCATTTATGAGTCTGTTTCCTAATCTTTGAAAAGGGTATAAATAATACCTACCTCAGGATCACTATAAGAATTCAGAATAAGTTAAAATGCCTAATCTTAGCTCTCGGTAAGTAAAAGCTATATGTGATTATCATCTTGGGGCCAATGCTTGTGTGTGCCAATTTGATCCATTCAGAGTAATTATTCAAACCATTGCAACAATTGTGGTCAATCTTAATACCAGAATAAGAAACCCCCATACTTTATTCCATAGATGATGGGGAGTCATTGAAGATTTCTCTAATTTTTCATGTGAATGAAAACAAAACAAAATAAGCTAATGGAAAATTATGAGAAAGTACTTCTTTATTCTGCAAATTTAGATTGATTTAATTACATTCTGCATGCCTCAAAACATTGTCATTTTTCAAAGGAATGATTTAGCATTTCAATGACATTGCATCCTATTGCAGCTAGTGTTTTCATTATTAGAAAGGCATGTTGTGGACAGTCAGCTTACACCTAAGTGATGGAATTTGTTCAAAAGTTGCCAGCATCACTCACAAAAATCTAAGCTGTATTATTTGAAGAAAAGTGACAGACTAGAAGATGTGAGGTTTTCTGTAAATCCTATTTACTTCTACAATAGGAGTTACAATTGGCTGCAAGCCTTCTCAGATGGCCCAGGCAAAAGGAGTGGAGTTGCATAGTAAGGTAGAACCGGATTAGAGAATATAGAATACAAACATGAATTTTCTTTCTAACACTGAGAAATGTGAGCAAAATCTTTGCAGGGAAAGTTTGTTCATTTAACAAATATATGAGTTCCTACTTATGTGGGGGAGAGGTCATTCATTCCATAAATATGTGAGTCGCTACTATGTAGCAGGCACTACACTAAGTCAACAGGTCAGAAAAATCCCAACCTTCATGGAGCTCATAGGTTAGAGGAGTGAGTCAGACAGTAAAACAATGGACACATTTTTTATTTAACTATAATTCTGTAACTCTGACACAGGAGATGCAAAGGGCTAAGAGAGACGATAAAAGAGAAAGCTTATCTAGTTAAGGAAGCCAATACAAATTACTACAATCCAAAACAAGTTTTTTAGTTTCTTTAGGGGCTGCTCTATCCAGGAAAATAATTTTCATGGCTATAGGAGTCTTTATGTACCAAGTAACTCACAGTTTATTTGTATCCCTTAGAAAACCATAATGTAAGGTCTCAATGAATATGTTACCTTACTTGACTTTATATTTTCATATATAATTTCTTACTACACAAGTGGGAAAAGTATCCTCTGATTTCATTTTGTGTTTCGCTGATTTGAAGTTACCTTCACCAGGAAGTGATCTGGGCAGGTCTAACCACTAGGGGTCGCCTTGGGCCAGGGCAGCAGCAAGAACACCTCTTAACCTACGTCTGTGGCTGTAGTCGGCATGAATCCAACATGGGTGCTTAAGATTCGAGTTGGGCCTGGAAGAGTGCTGAGACTGTGGATACACAGACTTGGATGTGAGAAGAACCTTTGTTATTTGTTCCTATATTAGCACAAGTGGAGAGGAGAATATGGAGGAAGTTAATGGAGAATAACTAAATCAGTTGGGCTGGAACATTGAGTGTGTGAAGGAAATAGAACATAAGGTTGGAAGGGTGGTTTAAGATGGAATTCTTGAAAGTCTAAAGTACCAGGCTAAGGAGTTTAAATTTTATCATGTTAGCAATTGAGAGTCTGAAAAAATTTTAAGAAGGAAGTATAAACAGAATTCTCACGGTTTAGGAAGTGTCCTAAGTTTAAGTGTCCCAGTGAGACATAATGACAGAATTGTCATAATGGCCAATCACTGCAATAGGGTATGCAGAAAGAGGAGGAGGACCAGGAGAAAGCTGAGGTCAACTTTGGACACCGCTCTAGACTATGGGTTTGATGGACTTGTGAGTCATCCTTATGGGATAGGCAGTTGGAAATGGAAATTTGGATCCTAATAGAAAAGGAGAGCTATCAAAAAAATGCAAGGCAAATAAGCTTAGAGGCAATAAAGTCCCAGAATAGAGCATAAGAACAGAAGCAGAGAAAACCTAGAATGCGCATTTGGAAGATTGCTACATTTGGGTGTAGGATGTTGATGAAGCAACAGAGGAGACAGAAAAAGTAGCCAAAGTGGTTCTGATTCTACTAAAACAGTAGATGTTGGAAGAAGGCTGGCAAAAACGATATTTGTGTGTAGAGTTAGAAATTGACACAAAGAATAAAAGTCAATGAAAAAGAAGTTTTGCTCCCACGGTTTTGAAAGACTTAGATAGAAACAAATCAGAATCAGCCAAAAGAAGAGACACAGTGCAAGGTCTGGGAGTGTCCCAAATGAGAGGGTTCGGGAGCCTCCTCCCTGTGGAGTTAGGACGGGTCACCCTCCTAGCACAGAGTATTGTTAACCCAGGAAGCTCACCCAGGCTTTGGTGTCAAGACTTCTACTGGGGTTTTTTATTGGGGTTTCATTACATAGGCATGATTGATTGAATCATTAGTTAAGAGGTTGAATTCAACCTCCCCTCCCTAGAGGTTGGCCGTCATCAACTCTTTAATCACATGATTGGTCTTTCTGACATGGCCAGCCCCATCATAAATTATTTCCTTAGTAAAATTTATCTAGAGGCTCAATGCAAGTCACCTTATTAGCATAAACTATCAAGTGTGGTATGTGGGACCCAACATGCATAACAAAGCCACTTCTATCACTGAAAAAGACCAAGGCTTTAGAGGCTACCTCCCAGGTGGAGAGAGAGGAGGAGAGAGGGACAGGCGGAGAGGGAGAGAGGGTTAGAACTAAGGATGGGGAGAAAAGGGGGAGGGGAAGGAGAAGAGGGGGAGAGGGGGCTCTGGATGGGCTCACACTGGTGTTTAAATGCCCTGGCGCAACTCTGCCATGTTACTTTTGCTCACAACTCATTAGTCCAAACTAGCCACGTGACCTCACCTAACCACAAGGGGGCCGTGAAGTACAGTGCCTCCCATGGGATTGGAAAGAGAGAATTAAAAAAAAAAAAAAAAAAGGAAATTGAATAATGACACTGATAATTTACTATATAAGTTCTTCCACTGGGCAATCATTTTCTTAGCGTGGTCACATTTTACCAGTATTTTCATTCACATTAATTTTCTTACATGAGTGTGGTCTTTAAACCTAGCTAAAATATCATTATAATGAATGATCTTATTTGGAAACTCATGATTATTTTTATAGGTCTAAGGTCTTTTTAATGATATAAAATGATTTCTAATATAAAGCATCTGTACTCATCTTTTATTCCCATTAACCACATTAAATTGTGTGTTGAGAATAGAAATGATATGTAGCAAATTGAACACTTTAAATATTTTTTGTTTCTTTGTGAAATTATTTAATTTTAAAAGGTAAAATATAGCCATTTTGTGATATTAAATTAAAAACTTGGGCTTGAGAAACAAATGTTTCTCTTTTATTTATGAAGTAATCTAGATTGCTATCTAGCTTGATTTTGATATCACGAATACTAAGGGGAATGAAGTAATCTTAAACTATTAGTCATAATGTCATGCAAACACACAGATAAGTAGTTATTAATATGACCTCAGAAGGTAATAGATTTTTCCTTTGCAAAATAGAACTTATAAATAGATTAAATGAAATACAAGACTCAAAAGCAGTATTCAAGGCCATTCATCTGACATTCAAATGCTCAGTATATATAACCATTTCTGGATGATGTCAAGGGTATCACATCTGTGGGAAAGAATAAAAAGAACTGAAAAGGGGAAAGATGATTATTTTAGAAAACAGACTCGCTTTTGTTTAGAGACTTAGAATAGTTGAATCTCCTCCCTTTCCCCATGCCCCAGGCCTATGTGAATAATTGCTGGGTATATTACTTCACATCAGTCATCACCTAATAAGATGGCACTTCTAGGATCTTCCTGAAATTGCATCATACTTCCCCATTTACTCTTCTACTAGGAATTCAAAGAAGGAAATGCCTAACTAGTCAGGCAGCATGGGAATTACAGTTAATTTTGAAAAGACTCTTACAGTATTAGAAACTTTAATGGGCAATTCAGTTAAAAAGAACGAAGGTATTCTCAAAATCAACTGGGCTCTTCTAAGTCAAGGGAGATCAGATGGAAAATGTAAAAAACAATTTAACAACAACAAATTCCCATGGGACTCTGATCACCAGTCTTTAGCAGTAATGAAAAGAATGATAATGATTTCCATATACTAATGGTCTAACATGTGTGAATTAGATTCATTATCTCTAAGGATCCTAATAACATACACAATAGATGTTAGGATCCTTAATTTGAAGATGAGGAAATTGAGACTCCAAATTGTAAAGTTACTTCATCAAAATCATACTTGCTGGATCCAGTGGTAGACCACAGTCACCAGATTCATGTCTGGGACCATCCTTTTCTTCCAACCAGTGGCTTGCCAGAGTGCAAAGGATAATTGTTAAATTTTGGGGGATGTTTCAAGCCATTATGAAAAAATAAATTATATAAACCTACAGGCAAATAAATTATATTTTTATAATATATTTTTATACTCAAAACTCATAACTTCCTAATTATTTTCTTACACTTTATTACCTGAATTCTTGAGGTTATTATATCTATTGTATCTGTATGGTAGACAATACACAGTGGTGCACTGCTGTGTATCTCTTTCTAGCTCCCTATTAAGTGACATGTTGGTAGCTTGAAATCAGTCATGGTGAGAGTATTTTGATCATGGAAATCAGCAAATGCTATAAACCAGAGCTTGGGTTATTCTTCTGGTGCTTTTCTAGATTTAATAAAGTGATAGAAAAAATGTTAATAATACAGATTAAATGTAAAAGTGTTCCACACTTGTAACCATTATGTTGTGAATAGCAGAAATAAATGACATAACCTTCCAATGTTAAAAAACTATCATCCGATTTAGCAAAAATTCACTCATGTTCTAGGCATAATGAGTGAAGTTTTGACACTGACCTTTGATGTTTCACTTTCATCTTCTTAACATAAATGAAAATATCAACCAACATTGATGTCAGAACTATATTCATTCATTCATCAGTTGTGGCCAGAATATAGGAGTTAGGCAAACATCAACGAAAGTATTCTGTGAGGATAACTTGACTAAATAGAATTGACAATTTACAATATAGAGTGTTATATATTATACTAGTATTTGTAAATTGCATGCTGTGCAATCTTTAATATCATTGAAATTCATTAAGAATATATGTATACCACACACTTTTTTTCAGAGAGCTGGTTAAGCATTTCCCAGAACACCAGAACTTTCAATGTCATGATATTGTCAACACTGAATGAGAGTGCTTTTGCCAAAGTCACCAACTCCTAGTCGCTAAATTCAATTCTTTTTTATTTGATTTCTTTGCAGCATTTGGCACTTCAACAACTCTTTTTGTGTGTGAAGTATTCTTAGCTTCCAGAACCTACTCCTTTGCTTTTATCATAGTTCAATCTAAATCCCTCATTTTGATGTCTCTTCTATTTCCTACACCCAAAATATTGGTATTCCAAGGAGTTCTATTCTAAGGCTTCTATTCTTATAATATTCACTCTTTGACTAATCTCAACTGCTAGTGAGGTTTAACGACTTATGGTTTGATAACTTGCAAATCTGTATTTCTGGCCTAGGTATCTCTCTTAGCATTATATAGGCAAATGTGTAAATATCCTTAAGTGGATATCTTTTACGAACTGCCATAAACTGAATGCTTGTGTCGCCCCAAATTCATATTGAAACATAATCCCCGGGCGCCTGGGTGGCTCAGTTGGTTAAGCGACTGCCTTCGGCTCAGGTCATGATCCCGGAGTCCCGGGATCGAGTCCCACATCGGGCTCCCTGCTCGGCGGGGAGTCTGCTTCTCCCTCTAACCCTACCCCCTCTTGCGCTCTCTCTCTCACTCTCTCTCTCTCAAATAAATAAATTCTTTAAAAAAAAAAAGAAAGAAACATAATCCCCAATGTGATGGTATTGGGGGGGGCCTCTGGGAGATGATGAGGTCATGAGAGTGGAACCATCATAAGGGCATTAGTACCCTCATAAAAGAAATCCCAGAGAGCTCCCTCATTCTCTCTACCCTGTGAGGACACAGCAAGAACGCCATCTATGAACCAGGAAGCTCCCTACCAGACACCAAATCTGCTGGCACTTTGATCTTGAATTTTTCAGCCTCCAGAACTGTGAGACATAAACTTCTGTTGTTTATAAGTCATCCAGTCTAGGGTATTTTTGTTATAGCAGCCCAAACAGACTAAGACCGAAGTCTTGCACTAAATACAGCAAAAACCTAATATGTTTTCCCTTGCAAATGTGCTCCTTCTTTGTTATTTTCTAATCTGATTAATGGCATTATGCAGCCATCCAAGAAATATGTGAGTCATCCTAGCCTTCTCATTCAACTCCAATTTCAATCAATTATGAAGGCTTTCTCTGGTACATCTCCCCTTTTCTTTCTAAACCTTAAGCTAATGTTTTAGTTGGGCTCTAACCATCTGTTGTCTGGACTATTGTAATAAGCTTCTAACTGTTCTCCTCACATGCACTTTTGCCCACCTGTAATCGATTCAACAAACTGCTGCCAGAGTTGTATTTCTAAAATGCAAATGTAATCATATTATTCCCCTACATGAGACCCAATTTTCTATAGCAGTGCTTTACTGTCTTTTTCACTGCAACTTTATAAGAAAAGATACTTCATGTATGTACACATACATGTATGCACATGAACCTGCTGGACACATCTGTGTGCACACAGGTGTGCATGCACACATGGGCACACACACATACACAATTGAAACAAAAATGTAACAAAACAACAATTAACTTTCTTATATGCTTGCGTTCTGTTTGGTACCTATTATTTAATTTTGAAATGCTAGCCCCCTACAGGCCACTGAATTTATTCTATGACCTACAAATGATGTGAACCTTCACACTGTAAAATACCAAAGTAGAAGAAAAACAATGTGCATCCATGAAGCATAGCACACAAAGCCTTTTGTGATCAAAAGTAACACTAAAATATGTTTTTAAATGAACGGTAATAAAATATAACCTATCAAAATTTGTTGTATGACTCTATAACTCTAAAGCTATTCTAAAATAAAGTTTATCAAAATTTTGTTGGGTATAGCTAAAGCAGTACTTTGAAATCTAAAGGTGAGGTTTGACTAAAAACAGGCATGATGAAGCCTTCTGGAATGATGACAATATTCTATACCTTAAAACTTTAGGCAACACAGATATATGCGTTTGTCAAAATTCAACAAAGAATACTCCTAATATCTGTACATTGTATTATATGTGAAATTTACCACTAAAAGAAAAAAAAGGAACTATAGGAACATGTTCAACTATAAAAATATGCATGTTGAAGTATTTAGAAAACATCATACTAATATATGTGAACTGACTTTGGTATGCATCAAAATCTAATATGTATTGATGAATAGACAGATATGTGAGAAAGCAAATATGGTAAAATGTTAGCGGTATGGTAAAAGGTTAGTGGTAGACTCTAGTTGGTGAGTATGTGGATTTTCACGTTCAAACTCTTCTAACTTTTTAATATGTTTGAAATGCTTCTTAATACAGTATTTAAAAAATCGTGCTGTGTCAAAGAATACAGACACAGAAGGGTACATACTATAAGATTCCATTTCTGTGATGATCAAGAACAGCGAAAAGTATGGGGAGAAAAATGAGAATAGTGACTGACAGTAGGGATGGGAATTGACTGAAAGGAGTAAAAGGAAATATTCTGGTGTGAGGGAAATGCTCTATGTGGTGGTGGTTACATGGACAGATATATTGATTAAAATTCACCACATTGACATTTACTATCTGTGCACGTCAGTCTACATAAATTTTAACTGAATAAAAACAAAATTCTAAAAACAATAGGTTATGTTATTGGTATTAGACATGTTGAATTCAGAGACAAAAGTTTTAAATAATACAACAAAGAGTATTTCATGATGAGAAATGAACAATTAGCAATGTAGATTTTAGGTTATGAGTTTTATGTGCCCAATCATATAGCATCAAAATGTACAGGGTCCTACCAGAGGTATCATAAAGGGTCTGACTCTATTGTTGCTGTTTACCTGCTGCAGCTTTCAGGCCCCAGTAGTCCTCCTCCTCTGGCCTTACATCTGAGCAAGGTGATGAGGAAGTCTGGGTGCCACCACCCTTGGTGCTGGTGGGAAGTTCAAACCATACAAGCCCTGGCCCACACAAGGGAGAACCCCCACTCCAGGCCCAGCCCTTAACCATGATGAAAATCCCCAGCCAGTCTCCTTCCGCGGCCCTATCAAGCCATTTGTAGACCTCCTTGGGAGCCACCCATCTCTCTCTGGAAAGCCTTGTTATGTGAGTGGTAAATAATTTCAAACACTTTTGGTGCATGTGTCATGTTGTTTGGACCAAATTCTGGGTGAGAGGGTCCATCCCATGTCTGTGGAGTGACTACTTAAAACAGGGCATGCAATAAACAGAAAGAGCTCATAGAGATATCCTTTAATTTACCTCTTTTGCCCTTGAAATGTCACATAAACAAATAAGAGCTTTTTACTTTTGCTGCATGACAAAACACCTCATTACCTCGAGTTGGAAAAATAATTTATGATTTCTCACAGTTCTTAGCGCTGACTGAGCACAGATGAGTTGTTCTCACTAGGTTTCCATCAAATGCCATGGATAGAATCTACTGAAGTCTTCTTCACTCACATGTCTGGCTCATGGGCTGGGGCAGTTGGAAAAGCTGCAAGCCGTCAATCTCTCTACATGGTTTAGGGCTTCCTCACAGCAAGCCATTCTCAAGTTAGTCACACTTCTTACTGGTGTCTGGCTTCCAAGAAGCAGGAGGTAGAAGCTGCCAGGTCTGTTCTGTGCTGTGCCTGGAACTGGCACAGTGCCATTTCTGCAATATTTTATTGGTCAAAATGGTCACAGGGCTTGCCCAGTTTCAAGGGGTTGGAGAGGCAGGCTCTTTTTTTTAAGTTTTTATTTAAATTCCAGTTAGTAAACATACAGTGTAATATTAGTTTCAGTTGTAAAATATAGTGGTTCAACACTTCCATGCATCACCCGATGCTCATCACAACAGGTGCGCTCCTTAATCCCCATCACCTATTCACTCATCCTCCCACCCCCCTCCCCTCTGGTAACCAGCAGTTTGTTCTCTAGAGTTGAGTCTGTTTCTTAGTTTGTCTCTCTCTCTTTTTTTCCCTTTTCTCATTTGTTTTGTTTCTTAAATTCCATCTATAAGTGAAATCCTATGGTATTTGTCTTTCTCTGACTTATTTCGAGAAGCAGGCTCTTTTGAAGGGAGCGTGGCAAGTCTCATTGCAGGAGAGCATGGGGGATGAGAGTCATTATTATTGCCATCTTTGAAAAATACTGTCTTCCATAATAAGGGTAAAAGACTGAATTACATAGCATAAAATAGAGCTAAATGGTGTATGTTAAACTCTATAACCCGAAAACTTAAACCCTACGCTCTATTTGAGTACACATAAAACATTTGAAACATTAACCATAAATAAAAATTAATACATTACATATAGAAGCAGGCCAGGGAACATTTTCTGATCATTATAACTGAACAATAATACTTATTGATTACCAAACTAAAAAAGTAAATATTTACCCCCCCTGGAAAATTAAATGAAATAAAAAAATTAAATCCTTTATGAAACAACTTGATTCATAGAGCAAATCACAACTAAGATGTTGGAATCTCAGGAAATAACAATGAAAATGTTATATATAGGAAACTTTAAGATCCAGCTCAATCAGAGCTCAGAGGTAAATTCATATAGAAATATTTTAAGGTCGGATAGGCTGAAGGCTATAACAACGGTGCACACGTATAATGGTCCAAACACAACAGAAGTGTATGCATCTCTTCCATAAAAGTACAGTACAGCACTGGTGAACAGCTCATAGGGCTGTCCTCCTCCATATAGTCATCTGGAGTCTCTGGCTAATAGAGATCCTGCTATATTGAATTTCTGGCTTTCAAGGTTTCCCTAGGTGTCATCTACATCTCATCCACCTACAAGGGCAGAAGAGCAGAGAGGAATGGATAGGGGGCTCTTTTTTTTTTAAGGTGCACAACTCATTTTGGCTCACATTCCCTTGGTTAGAATTCAATCACATAGCTATACATAACTGCGCCTCTAGGAAAGATGAGCTAAAAGAGCAGAGTCGACATTTATGAATGCAGTCTTTTCATTAACAAGTGTTTATTGAATGCCTAATATTTACCTGTGCTAGGAATTTGGGATTTAGTAATGGATACAAATAAGACACACCATACTCTCATGAATCTTAGAGTCTAATGAGAAAGCAAGTAATTATAATAATATATGAGCTATGATATATTCATACAATGGAATATTTTCATCAAGAGAAGTAAATGAATTAGATAAGAATCAATGTGTATACATCTTAAAAACATATTCCATAGTGAAAACAAGTTGCATAAGGTTACATTTTACATGATATGTTATATATGTATTATTTAGGAATCTTACATATTAGTAAACTAATTAAGACATGTATATGAAAGATAAATACCAAATTCAGGATAGTGGTCAGCACGAGGAAGGTGGAAGACTGTAATCTGAAGAAAGCTCAGCGGACTTGCATTTGTAATGCTTTATTCTTTTTTATTTATTTTGAGCAAGTAAAAATTGCATATATTTAAGGTATACAGCATGATATTTTGATATATGTATACACTGAAATAATTACCACAATCAAACTAATGAACAGATACATCACCTCTTATAGTTGCCATTTGTGTGTGGGTGTATAGTGAGAACACTTGATGTTCACTATCCATTCATCTCTCAGCAAATTTCAAGTATATATTATTAACTACAGTTACTATTACCTATGGTTACATGCTGTGAATTAGGTTTCTAGAACTTATTCATCTTATTGCTTAAAGTTTGTACCATTTGATCAATATCTCCCCTTTTCCCCAACCCCCTCCCCAGCCTCTGTTAACCACCATTTTTTTTTTAAATTTTATTATGTTATGTTAGTCACCATACAATACATCATTAGTTTTTGATGTGGTGATCCACGATCTATTGTTTTCATTTAACACCCAGTGCTCCATGCAGTACGTGCCCTCCTTAATACCCATCACC
>NC_138385.1:6919940-6942283 GCF_054177405.1 Leptonychotes weddellii | reverse complement strand
TCCCTGGCAGTGGCTTTGCTTGTCTCTTCTGAGAGTCAGAGCAGAAGAGACCATTTCCAACCCTCTGCCTCAGAGCAGAGAGATCGCAGTCTGTTCTTCAGTGAGCTCTCCAGGCCACACCGTCTCCGTTTCTGTCCGTCCTGCTATAAACTGCAGCGTCCTGGGTTGTGCGCCCCTCCGCAGCGCTCCCAGTCCTGCCTCCAGGTCGGGGCACATCTCTGCCCTTTGTGCTTCTAAAACTGCCAGCTGCTCCCAGTTCATGCACGCGCGACCCCTACGCTCCAGGTTTCCGCCCTGGGGGCTGCCCTAAAGTCCTTTCCCCGCCGTTACCGGTCTGCGGCGAGTCTGCGCCCCGTCCACAGCGCGCGAGGCTGTCGCTCACCGGCGGTATAGGATCCCCACGGCCAGGCACCCTCCCACTGCCATTTATCCTCCAATATCTGCCCACGGAATCATGGCTCCCCGCTTCGTACCTCAAAACCAACCACCTGCGATATTCTGTTTGTAGAGATCCAGATCTTCTTACATCTCAGGCTGGTTTCATGGGTGCTCAGAGTGGTCTGGTATATATCCAGCTCAATTCTGGGGACCAGTTGAAATAGGGTCCACTACTCCTCCACCATCTTTCCCCCCTCCCCCCGCAAAATAGCATTTTTGAAAAAAAGTAGCAAAGGATAAAGATAAAACAAAAATTATGGGACAAACGGAAGTAATAAATTAGTATGATAGAAATAGGTCTAAATATATCAGTAATTAGGATAAATGCAAATGGATTAAACTGGCTACTAAAAACAGATGGACTAATTGGGGAAATGCAAATATATGCAGTTTACTAGAAGTACATCTAAATATACGCAAAGATTCAAAGTAAAGTGATGAAAAAAGACCTATGAGACAGCTATAAATCCTAAGAAAGTTATAGCTTGCTTAGATATATTAATATGTAGCTATATTTATATACATATTAATATGTAGCTATATTAATATCAGAGAAAACAGACATTAACACACATGCACAAAAGCATTATTTAGGGATGGTAAAGGTCACCATATTATAAATGTCTATATTCAAGAAGAAGATCAAACATGGTTAAATGTGTATGTACCTACTAAATTAGCCTTAAAATTCATGAAGTAGAATTTGTAGAACTCCAAAAAGTTGATGAAACCATCTTACTTTTGAAAATTCCAACACGGCTCTCAATTCATAGGTGAATCAGGAAAAAGGGTATATAATAGATGAATGATACGATTAACAAGCTTCACCTAATGAATATTCAGATACTGTATAATGGATATTAGGATACTGCATAGTGGAAATTAGGATATCTGTATGTATGTGTATAGGTAGATAGATAGATATTAGATGATAGTCTTCCAGTAGTTAGAAAATCCACATTTTCTCAAGCACGCATGGAACATAAAACATTAAACTTGTACCAAGCCATGCCATACAGAAAGCCTCAATAAATTTCAAAGACTGGGTGCCAAACAAACTGTGATCTCAGATTTTACTTCAATTACATTAAAAGTTAATTAAAAATACACTCACCATATTTAGACAATAAAATATATATTACCAACTAACTCATGGGTTAACAAATTTTAAAAAGCATTTCATATATAAATCTCTATTTTCTATGAGTTCCAGTTTTCCTGTTGTCATATGACCTTTCACATACAAACTTTTTCCTTATTAAGACAAGAAAATTGCCCCAAAATAACTTAATTGCTGTGAATTTCTGTTCTCTCTCTTCATTTTGTTCCCTGAGGAATTCCCTACTTTTATTGTGAGTTCAGATATTAATTTAAAATGATGTTTTATTTTATCCAGTATTTCTTGGTGGGTTTGGGGGTGGATTTCTGTTTAGCTGAAGGGTTTTCAGAATATCTAGGGTCTGCCATATTGCTGGAACTTGAAGTCTGTACTCTCTTTTATTCACTCATATAAATCCATCTACCTTATTTCCTTCAAACCTAAATTGGTAGATATAATGCTTCACTAAAGATTATTTAGCAGATATGATCTCTCTAATTATAAAAGCATACAACACTTTAAAATACGTATCATTAAGATTCTAAAATGGAAATTTAAAGATAGATGTTGGAACCAATTGAGAAAACAACCAGCATTTTTCTATGCATAACCATATGATGCTCGGTAATTCACGTCTGATCTATTTCCTGCTTTCCTGATATTTTCTAGATTTTGTCATATATTATGTGCAGTTCCTGGCTCTGGCATAGCTAGAAACATAAACCAATTGGGATTTTCAATGCTATGACTGTGAATCAAATTACTTTGTCATTTGGACCAGAAAGTGAACAATAAACTCAGTCACAGTTAAGAAAACTAAAGACTTGACAGGTAACCAAACCCGCTCTCCCCCTCAGCATATGGAGATTGCATCAGAGGTAATAAATATCAAAACGTCCTGCCCAGGATGTGGATGTAAACACAGGCTTAACCTTTAAACTGGTGTCAAGGACAGTTTTCTGATGTTTATGGTGTGATATGTCTTGTTTATTTGAAGAAGCCCTCTCAGAGTTACCAAAACAAGGAGAATTCGCCTGTGCTAATAACAACCCTGGAGTTACATTTTCACTCATTTTTTTCTTTGATTATTTGAGTCTAAGTTACCTAGCTGAATGAATCGCCTCTGGAGCAAATACAATTCAATAATTTCTTTCTATATTTCCCTGTCTCATCCAGGGAGCCCACGGTTGTCTCATGTGTGCTCTGTATCTTCCCAGCGTCTCTTCTCACATTGGTGTGTTGATAGAGTGACAGCCGGTTGAGCTGTAGTTTATGAGTATAAAACAAGAAATTGCCTCTCCTTTTTGACCTGACAGAGTCCTGTGTGGAGTGATATTAAGGAAACAAAAAGTCATTTTAAGACTTCAGCAAAATAGAACAATTCTGGAGCCTTTACCCTTGGATATGGTGTGTAATATGTGGTTTAGAGACCTTAAACAAATATCCAGAGTTTCTCCTTCATAAAATGTGTTCTTTACTATGCTGACTTGAAAGAAGTCACCATAGAATTATCTATTATTTCCAATTTATTGAATTTTTAAAATGACAGTGACAACCTCATGTATCTTACTTAATGTTCTCAAGTGTGTAGTTAGGCGATGCAAAAGGTCAATTTAATTTTACTGAAGTTATCTAACACAAAGCATCCCATAGCTTCATTTCCCACTAATGAAGCACTCTAGCCTAACTGGCATATAGATTCCTTTTATCAGTTACCAAAATACTCTCCCTATCCCTTATCTCTATATTAGCCTCTCAGTTCTTGGTGGCAGCAAACCTGCTCTTCTTATCTTTAATCTTCCATGGTGTCTAGCCTTTCTTTCTTTTTTTGGTGTTCAATAAGTGTTGAATTAAATTAAACATGCTCAAAATTCTACTTGACATCGTTTATTTTTGTTTCATAGAGAATAAAATTGCCACACATTAGTTCCATAGAAATCTAATTAATTCATATTTCATCTTTTATGTTCTTATTCTTCTGTTCTCTTCTCTTTACCAACATGAGGCTGAAAGTTCAGGTAGGTCTGAAGCCTATGTCTAATGAGGTGGATGCCTGGAACTGGCCTCTGATTTCATCTAGGCCCCCATGTCTTATACTAGCTCTCTTACTTATAAGGCAAGTGAGTGGATATGAACATTCAAGGATAAGGTGCATTAATACCCTAATGCAATTGATTTATACATGGTTGCATCAAGCCAGCAGGCTGGCATGGAATCAGAATTTCTTCATGCCTCTCAGAACAATTAGAGGTTGCCACAGGGGAATAATACCTCTCCCAAACAACAACAAAAAGATGAGGGGGAGGATGCTTAGGCTTATCTTCTTGAAAGACTTGATGGAATCCATATCCTGATCACACAATAACACTGACAATCATGTGGCCTTGTGTGGGGCCAGAAGAGCTGCACCTCCAACTGGGAAAATGCTACTGCATCTCTTTCTGTACATAGCCATTTTAGGTCAATTCACTTGTTGTTACTTTTACTTATATTAAAGGAACTTGTATCATGTGTCTCTGGGTTGATATTACTGCCAGCCTTGTGACCCCTGTCTTAGCTGTTCTATATAATTTAAAAGCATGATTATTGGGACACCTGGGTGGCTCGGTAGGTTAAGTGCCTGCCTTCGGCTCAGGTCATGATCCCAGGGTCCTGGGATCGAGTCCCGCATCGGGCTCCCTGCTCTGCGGGGAGCCTGCTTCTCCCTCTGCTCTCCCCCTGCTTGTGCGCACGCTCTCTCTCTGTCAAATAAATAAATAAAATCTTTTAAAAAATTGTTCCTTTAAAATAAATAAGTAAAATGAAAGCATGATTATTGAAATATGAGTGATAGTTTTGTACTGAAACCCTGTAACTTATACAAACAAATGGGTGCTGTCATTCTTTGAATTCCTCTTTAGAAATTTGTTCTCCAAAATTACATTTCCTCTAAATAGTACCTCTACTTTGCTTTAATTTTTTTATTTTCTACAGCGTCTTAATGATACTTCCTTTGCTACTTAATAACTGTATGACCTTGGGTAAGTTAACTTAGTCTCCTGTAAACCTCTTTTATCATCTATAAAATTGAAACAATGGCATATATTTGGTAGTGAGACCTGTAGTCTGAGTTTTAGGGAAAGGATATTCAGATATTTACAGAAAAGGGTCTACTATCAGATCCTCTGATAGGAAATATGGAATCTAAAAAAGACTTGCAGGAGACTAATTAGGTGACTCTTGTAATATTTCTAGGACAGATGTGATAAGGGTCTGAACTAAGGTATGGCTGTAGGGATGGAGACAACGGGTCAGGTTTAAGACATATGGCAAAAATGTCATAGTTGTGGTTGGGACGAGAGGGAGAAAACTCTAGGATCACTGCCAAACTTCTAACTTGGGCAGCTAGATGGGTGATAAAATATTAACCAAGACAGAGAACATTGTGGGAGGGGAAACAATGGGTTCAATTTTTTCAATGTCTAATATTTATTGAATTATTATCTGTCAGACCCTAAGTTAAGTGCTTTATGGGGAATATCTCATTTAACATATACAACTTTCTTACTTTAGTGACATAATTATCCTCAAATTCAAATAAAGAAACTAAGGTTTAGAGAGGTAAAATATCTTGCCCACATCAGAAAGCAAATGAGTTGTGTAGCCAAGCACAGAAACTACATCTGCCCAATTCTAAAGCAAATGCTCTTAACTATTACTAGTATAGCATGTCCCAGCTCAATCAATGGTGGATACTCCCTTTAATTTTGCATGTGTCCAGATTTCCTATTATAAAGCTAGCACATCTTTATTCTTCTTGCTGAATACTCTTTACATCTTTATTAAAGAAATTTTCTAAGATTGTGACTGCAAAATATATAAACATTAAATTCTATTTTCCTTACTGAATGTATTTGAATTAATGTAGTTACATTTTACAGACATGTCCTCTGATGTACAAAAAGTAAAACTGTAACTGAAGCTTCCATTGGGATTCAATGGTGGTGAAACTATTAAGGTGATTCAAAATAAACTTTGTCACTTCCACCTTATACCTTAGTTTTTTGTTGTTGTTGTTGTTGCTTTGCATAATCAATTCAGGAGTTTCCCCTTTCCCTTTCCCCTTCCCTTCTCCCTAGGAGGATTGTCTTGAAATCAGAGGGGGCTGGGCCATCTGGTCCACAATAATCAGAAGTCTACACTGGCTTCCTCTGAGATATACCTCATATTCTTCTGTCAACTTCATTGTAATTTATTGCTGATGGTTGTGGTCCTGCCATGATCTCTAATCACTGAACCCTTGGGATCCACCCTGGGACCTTGAGTGTTTTCAGATAAGTATGTGAGGCAAGCTCAGGTACATTGGCCTAAGTCCTACACTCAGCCATAGCTACTCTACAACTCTGGCTTCTATTAGCAGCTCTCCTTGACCCAAGTACTGTAGTCTGTGCTGGGAAACCACTGTTACCCTCTGCCTTCATTCTCACTCTACAGGTTATATGAGTTCAGTTTGAAATTTGCAGTTTGTTGGGGTGCCTGGGTGGCTCAGTCGTTAAGTGTCTGCCTTCGGCTCAGGTCATGATCCCAGGGTCCTGGGATCGAGCCCCACATCGGGCTCCCTGCTCCGCGGGGAAGCCTGCTTCTCCCTCTCCTACTCCCCCTGCTTGTGTTCCCTCTCTCGCTATGTCTCTCTCTGTCAAATAAATAAATAAAATCTTTAAAAAAAAAGAAATTTGCTGTTTGTTGAACTTGGAAAGTCAAGAAGAGTTAGTAAGCAATTGGAAATATGATTCTGGAACTCAGGAGAGAATTCTGGGATTGAGATGGTTCTTACAGAAGCATCAATAATACATGGTGGTTTCAGACACAGATGCTGATAATATCACCCAGAAGCCATGCATGAAATTATGAAAATGGAAGCAACAACCATGAGCCACAGTTATATTGAAAGGGTATGTACAGGAAGCAGAGTCATTGAGATAGATACATATCTGTGTGAGCTCACTGTCAAATATTATACTCCAGTGTTTCAAAGAGGGCAAATAATAGTATCTAACAAACTAGAGAAATTTTTAACAGGGATGGTTTGCATTTCCATTTAAAAAGCCAGTTGTACACAGGTATAGGAGGAGGGAAGTCTGGTTTGATACAGTATGGTGTTGTTCACTTCATAGTGAAATACTTGGCTAATGTACCCTATGTCATCTCTCTTAGCCATGTTAGTACTTTATCCTCAAAAGTTAGTCTAATTCAGCATTGAATTCATTACACTCAGACCCCTGTGCCTCAACAACTTGGATCTAATAGCTTATTGTCAAGCTGGGATGAATGTCTCAAACTGATACGCTTCCTTGGCCTGCTACTGAGCTCTGGCTGGGCTGGCTTGCCAATATTGGAGCCTTTCGCTCAACGTGTTTCTGGGCAATTGAAAAAAAAATGTATTAATGAGTCCATTACAGACCAAAGACACCAAAGTTGGAGCCTTGGGAAGTTGATCATTATCCCTTTGTAAACCCACCCCAAACTTTTCTCTCAATTATCCTCTTTAGATTACTTTCACAATTACTCCCAGTAATATCATCTTTCTTTTTGTCCTCTCTACCATTATTGACCTGACCCTGACAATTTGGACTTTTCTCATTTATTTATTTATGGTAACTCTCAGAAATCATTGTCCACATCTTTTGTCTGTTCTCTCTGAAAACTGTATTAAATTGTGGATGTATTTATTGTGTTTTTGTAAATTTACTACTGCTACTATAATGATTACTACTACTGCAGCAGTAATCATCACTCACCTCAGCAAGAGCATCAGCTCTTACTCATTAACTTGATACTGTGGTTGCTAGAGGTCCTAAAACATATGTTTGCTTCTGAAATATATAACATCTTTTCTTTTCTTTTTTTCAAAGATTTTATTTTTAGGTAATCTCTACACCCAACATGGGGCTTGAACTCACAATCCCAGGATCAAGAGTCACATATTCCACCAACTGAGCCAGCCAGGCACCCCTGTAACATCTTTTCTCTATCAATATTTTAATTCATGTAGGGGCGCCTGGGTGGCTCAGTTGGTTAATCGTCCGACTCCTGATTTTGGCTCAGGTCATGATCTCAGGGTTGTGAGATTGAGCCCTGCGTCAGGCTCCACGCTGAGTGTGGAGCCTGCTTGAGATTCTCTCTCTCCCTCTTCCTCTGCCCCTCCCATACCCTCTGTCTCCAAAAGAAATTTTTAATTCATGTAAATGGCATTGTGCATAGATTCCATTATCTTCTCTAATTCTTTCACTCAACTATACAATTTTTAAAAATATCCACATTGATATGTTTACCTAGTGCATTGCTTCTCACTGCTCCATAATATTGCATAGTACCTATCCATCACATTTTGCTGTTTCTTTTATCCAAAAATGATGAATTAACATTATGTTTTTGCTTCTTTTTACAACAAACTTTATTGGAATAGATGGTTTACTTGTCTTCACCTCTTCATCTCTCATTCTCTCTTGAACACAGAATAATCACTCTCATCATCAACACTGTACTGTAACACTACACTATAAACACATTTATCAAGGTTGCCAATGAATTTTGAGTTGCCAAATCCAGTTGTCATTTTTTAGTTGTCATCTTACTGGACCTTCCAGCTGCCTGATCTATCCTACCTCTTCAACCTCATACTCCACCACTTTCCAATTCATTCATTGAACTCCAACTACATGTGCTAAATTGTTGTTCCTCAAACACATTATTTCTGATTCAATATCATCATTTTTGCTTTAGCTGGTTGTTCTGCCTGAGACACGCTTATCTCCATACAGACACACCACTCATTTCCTCCACTAATTAGCATCTGCTAAGGGCAGCCCTGTTGCTGTCATTTTCTCTTCCCTTACCCTACTTTGTTAATTCAGAACACTTAGTATTACGTGAAATCTCATATCATTACTTATTTATTCTGTTTATTGTTTGTCTCCCCTCACTAGAATGTAAGCCCCCTGAGGGCAGGGATTTTTTCTACTTCTTTCACTGTTATAGTTCCATTGTGTAGCACAATGCTTGGCTCACAGATTTTGAATAAATTTTAGTGGAATTAACTGAATCATATCACATGAAATACTCTTATAGTTTCTGCAAGAAACACAATTTGCTCATTCTTTTGTTTGCTATTTTACTAGTGTTAGTAGAAAAGAGGCAAACCAGACAATTGAATTATGATTGGCTGTTACTGTAGCCAATCATTTCAGCCTGAGGGTGTCTCATTTTATGGGTCCCTTCAAAATAAGCAATGAAACAGAAATTAAGACCTATAAACCCATTAAATATTTTTTCCTCTCTATCTTCTACTTTAAATAATATTAAACAGCATTCATATGTTATGCAAATATTATTTGGATAGTTGGGGCCCTCTCCTTCTGAGATTTTTCTATTTTCCTATTGTCTATACAGTTCTATGCCTCCTTCAAAGAGTGGAGAGATGGGTGGTAGACACAGAAGGTTTGGGGTCCTGAAATTTCTATCTCATTGCTTATTTTGAAGGGACCAGAATTAGGTCTAACCAAAGAAGGGCGTCACCTTTGAATTTGGTGAGTGCATAAAAGAGCTATAAGCTTGTAAAGGACTATAAAATATTCATTATATAGTAAATGTAAAGAAAATTTTACAGAAATAAAAATATAACTCTTCCTCCTATGAAAACCTCTAATATTGAAAACAATTTATAAGCAATATATTTGCCTCAAAACTAATAGCCTTATTGTATATGTCAAATTATAAACCTAAAGAAGAAACTTGCTATTTCATACATATCTAATTTTGTCCTTTAACAGCTAGTATTGCTCCTCTATAAAGAAATAACTATCAGAGCATTATGAATTATTTAGAGGACAAGATGGCCAGATTGGCCTCCATTCTAGAAGACCTACTAAACCATATCTGGAAAACACAAACTAGTAATTATATCACTTGGTATTGCTGTTTGCATTCCAAAATTAAGCTGTCTTGTTGTTTCAGCCTTTGTTATACTAAATGCCCCATTTGTTCTTGAAACAGATGGGCCCCTGCTAATTAAGAAAACTGCTCCGGTTCATTAAAGAAATAGCAAACAACCAAATGAAGTGTCAGTTCTTAGGGTCACTCAATGTACAAAGCTTGATCACATTACTCATTTGTTCCACCTTTCTCTGAAACATTGACCAACCTAATGATTTACCATCTATTACTTTTAAGTATTGTAATTGCAAAAACCACAGCATACCAAAACGTTTAAGTATGTGCAGTATTATTTTAGGGGTGAATATTTCATACGTTTTTTAAGACCCTTAAAAAGATAATTTATAAAAGTATTATCTTCATACTTGG
The DNA here is from genome assembly GCF_054177405.1 of Leptonychotes weddellii. Taxonomy (NCBI): domain Eukaryota; kingdom Metazoa; phylum Chordata; class Mammalia; order Carnivora; family Phocidae; genus Leptonychotes; species Leptonychotes weddellii. Next base: position 6,932,406 of record NC_138385.1, on the reverse strand, counting down.
AAGAGACCTTAGGCATCTTTTAGTTCAATGTCTTTCACTCATTCAAATGTTCATTACTTATTGAGCTCCTTCTACTTGCTGGATTTGTGCTAAATGCTCATGATGCAGATATTAATAGGACTATCCATGTCCTCAAGCTTTCAAAGTCTATTTGGGGACAGAGATACACATAAAGTACTCAAAATAGATTATTTTGTCATTAAATGTATAAGAAATTTTGTCAGTGCAGAAAGAAACACCTAGCTCTAATGTTGTGTAGGATGGTTAGATAAGGTTTTTGTGGAAGAGATAATGTTGCAGGTATACAGAAAAGCTCTTATTTTTTGTGTTTTTCTTGCTGCTACCTTGAATGTCATTTTATTGATCTCTCCTACTAGCTCTAATGGTTTGTTAGTATATTCTCATTGATTTTCCATGTAGATGACAATATTACCTATAATGATGATAACTTTATACCTTCCTTTCCTGTTTATCACTCATTTTTTTATTTTATAGTATTAGCTAAGATACTCAGAACTTTAATGTGTTCTGGGGCGCCTGGATGGTACAGTCAGTTAAGCATCTGACTCTTGGTTTTGGCTCAGGTCGTGATCTTGGAGTCATGAGATTGAGCCCCTCATTGGGCTTCACGCTCAACAGGGAGTCTGCTTCAGGATTCTCTCTCCCTCTGCCCCTCCCCCTGCATGCTCTCTCTCTAAAATAAATAAATCTTTTTTAAAAAGAACTTTAATGTATTCTGTGTTCTAATCTATTCAATAATGAATAAAAATTTTATTAGTTCAGGGGCACCTGGGTGGCTCAGTCATTAAGTGTCTGCCTTCGGCTCAGGTCATGATCCCAGGGTCCTGGGATCGAGCCCTGCATCAAGCTACCTGCTCAGCAGGAAGCCTGCTTCTCCCTCTCCCACTCCCCCTGCTTGTGTTTCCTCTCTCACTGTCTCTGTCAAATAAGTAAATAAAATCTTTTTTATTATTATTATGTTATGTTAATCACCACACATTACATCATTAGTTTTTGACGTAGTGTTCCATGATTCATTGTTTGCATATAACACCCAGTGCTCCATGCAGAACGTGCCCTCTTTAATACCCATCACCAGGCTAACCCATCCCCTACCCCCCTCCCTTCTAGAACCCTCAGTTTGTTTCTGAGTCCATAGTCCATGGTTCATCTCCCCCTCCGATTTCCCCCCCTTCATTCTTCCCTTCCTGCTATCTTTTTTTTTTTTAATATATGAGTAAGACTGTTGAATCATAGGCCTGTACCTCTGGAACAAATAAATAAAATCTTTAAAAAATATTTTGATTATTCAATTCCAGTTAAGTTATAGGAAGTCAAAAGAAATCGTCCTTCTCACTCTATCAATGAGAAAAACCTAGATAATATGTAAAGTTATAAATTTTAAAAACCCACCAGAGAGCTGGGAATGTCTCAGTGAACAAAACACATAGATTTCAATCCCTTTCTAGGTGATATGAGAACTGCTGCTGCTTCCATCCTTGACAAAGTGGGAAGAGGTAGAAAAATCCCTTAGATATGGGGGTTAGGAGAAAAGAGCAAAACTTTTAATAGACATTTAATGGCCACAGGTGGCCTGGAGTTACAGAATAGAATTCTTTTTTATTTATTTGTTTTTTTTTAGAGAGTGTGCATGAGTGGAGGGGGAGGGGCAGAGAGAGAGGGAAAGAGAATCTTAAGCTGGCTCCACACTCAGCACAGGGCCTGACGCGGGGATCAATCTCTTGAGCCTGAGATCATGACCTGAGTTGAATCGAGAGTTGGATGCTTAACAGACTAAGCCACTCAGGCGCCCCCAGAATAGATTTCTTAAGAGCTCCCACATCCAAGCAAGTCTGTATCTGCCTGCCAACTCTTTCCTATGGGTCTTCAACAAGACCACAGGGGTATTTCAGCAAAGACTGAGTGGAGGCAGGAGAGCTGAGAAAGATCCCCCACTAAGGCACACATTGAGCATTCAGTGAAAAGCCAAAGCCTGAAGATATGACAGGAGAGCTGGCTCTTCGTCAAGGTCAGTGCAGTGGCCCTCCAAAAGCTTAGGGCAAGGCAACTCAGAAGAGATCACCCAAGGACCAGAAATCCAGAGACAAGATTGAAGAACAAAGAGAATTCTAAGGCAACCTAGTCATTGTTGGCCAAGCCACTCGGTAAGGCAGAGTGATTTCCCACCATGAACTAGAAAGCTGGTGACTGCAGTATTAAGCATAAAGTATTCTCTAGTATCTTGCTGATACTTTCATATCCTTTGAAGGGGAAGTTCTGACCCTACCTTTGAAATATTTGAAATTAATGGTGAAATAAATCTAACTGAAATTGAAGAAAAAGCTCATACTCATGTCAACTATAGATTCGAAAGATTTAATTCCCCACCTCTAATGCATTTAGTGACTCAACAGAAGAGATATCTCTTCCTGGGAAAAATATTATTTACTTTAGAGTCTATTATATTCTTTTTTTTTTTTTTTTAGTGTAGGCTCCACACCCACTGTGGACACCAACATGGGGCTTGAACTCATGACCCTGAGATCAAGACGTGAGCTGAGATCAAGTCAGATGCTGGGGCACCTGGGTGGCTCAGTCGGTTAATCATCTGCCTTCAGTTCAGGTCATGATCCCAGGGTCCTGGGATCGAGCCCCGCATCGGGCTCCCCGCTGAGCGGGGGGAGCTTTTCCCTCTCCCTCTGTCTGCCACTCCACCTGTTTGTGCTCTCTCTCTCTCTCTCTCTCTCTGCCAAATAAATAAATAAAATCATTTAAAAAAAAAGAGTCAGACGCTTAACCAATTGAGCCACCCAGGCACTCTTCTACTGTGTTCCTTTATATGCAATATCCAGAACACAATAAATTATGAGAAATGTTAAAAGCAGTAAGTTATAACCCATGATCAAGAGAGGAAATAGTCAAAGGGAGCATACTCAGAGATGGTTATAGGTTGGAGTTATCAAGTAGGAGCTTTACAATGTCTATGATAAATGCATAGAATATTTATTTGAAAAGGTGAACATATGATAACAGATAAAGAATTTCACCAAAGAGATGGAAAGTATTAAAAAATCTTCAAAATGAAAATGCTAGGATTAGAAAATACAAAATCAGAAGTGGAGAACTTATCCCATGGGATTAATAACAGACTGGACACAGTAAAAGAAATTGTTCAGTATGAAGAGAGACTTCCATAAGAATGATCATAGCATCAATATTCATAACCATCAAAAATAGAGAACAACCCAAATGTCAATCAGTTGGGAAATGTATAAACAAATTGTGGTATATTAATATTTAAAATTACAACCAAAATAAATAAGAATGAACTGTTCCATGTAACATGGATGAATCTCAAAAACATGCTTAGTTAAGGCAGACACCAAACAGTACATACTGTTTTCCCATTTATATCAAGTCCCTAAGAGACAACTCTAATCTATACTGATAGAAATTAGAAAATGGTTGCCTATGGGGATTGATGGGAAAAAAAGACAAGGGAAATTTTTTGGGATGAAAGAAATATTCTATATATATATTTTGGGGGTGGGATTATATGTGATTATAAACTTTAACAAGAATTGGACACTTAAGATCTATGCATGTTATTGTATGTAATTTAAACCTCAATCATTAAATATATATTCTTATAGTTGAGGCTATATAACAAAGAAATACCAACATATAGTGGCTTACATAAAGCCAAAGTTTATTTTTCTCTCATTTAACAGTTCAGTTGTTCTGAACTGGAGGAGGTACTCTGCTCAAAGTAATCACTCAGGGAACAACATTCATATGTTCTTTCTGCTCTGACATTCCCTAAAGTTGCCTTCAACTGCATGGTCAAAGCAAGGTTGCTGCTATGTCCATGTTCTAGTTCATGGGTAGAAAAAAATGGCCATGGAAGTTTGTTTTCTTTGAGATGATCCAGAAATCAAGCACATGACTTCCATCTCCATTCCAAAAATTCAACATTAGTCACATGACCTCTCCTACCTGAACACTCATCATCTAAGAGTTAAGGCAAGGGAGCTGGAAGGGCATTAGGAAAAAGAAGGTAAAATATAGTCACTTAAAAGAGTGGGAAAGAGGGGCACCTGGGTGACTCAGTCAGTTAAGCATCTGCCTTCGGCTCAGGTCATGATCCCAGAGTCCTGGGATCGAGTCCCGCATTGGGCTCCCTGCTCAGTGGGGAAGCCTACTTCTCCCTCTCCCACTCCCCCTGCTTGTGCTCCCTCTCGCTGTGTCTCTCTCTGTCAAATAAATAAATCTTTAAAAAAAAAAAAAGAGTGGGAAAGTAAAACTGAATGGGGAAAAATGTATGGCTTTAGATGGCATTGAAGGCCCACTTGAGGTTTGCAATTAGGAATTTCAAGTGAGATCAGCTAACAAATTTGTTCTGTTTCTAGCCATGTTCAGTTCCACCATACACACATGGAAGAGCCTGAGAGTTTTATTCAACCAGGGGTGCTTTGCTAAAGAAGTATAATAAAGTGAGAGAGGAACAAGGCAATTGTGAGTGTGTGCATGGGAGTGATTATAATGACTGACCACTTTACAGATGAATAAATAGTATCATAGAAGGTCAAGGATACATCCAATGTCATGAACCTACAAATGTGTGGAGCCAGGGGTTAAACCCAGGTCACCTGATGACAATTTCTGTGCTTATTATATTGTAGCACAGAGAATCCTTGCTTTAAGTCAGAGCTGAACAACACAATTTGATGGATCAAATAACACCTATGTATCAGGGAAGTAGATGTACAACTCTACACAATAGTAATCAACTGACTTCACAATTAAGGAGAAAATAGTATTTAAATGGAAAAATACGTGAATGATATAAAATAAACTAAAACAACTCCCTGATGGGTCTATCCAGGTAAGGCAAATTTACTTAAAAGGTGCTTTGTTATCATTGAGTGACTAGAGGAGTCCAATCACTTAATTTTGTAAATGAAGAGGCTGAGATCTAGAAACTATAAAGCACCACCTGAACTAGAGCAAAGGTTTCATGATATCTAAGCTATCATTCTTTACATTACACCATGCAATTTCAGAGGGTTTAGATGTAGTCCTGCCTAATGCCAAGATGATAGGACAGATGACCTCCTGACATTGCCTTTATTCTTTTAAGATATATTCCCTGCTTCTAAAATACCTGCCACAAGATTATACACACTATAATATCTAGTAACACTATTATCTTAACCTCTTTTTTCTCAGATTTATTGAGGTGTAAATGATAAAAAATTTTATATATTTAAGGTGTATAATGTGATGATTTGATATCTGTATACATTGTGAAATGCTTACCACAGTAATTTATCTTAGCCTCCTCATGACTCTTTGTATCCTTTATCCTAAAGTCTCATGGAAACTAAGAATTCACTGTATTAATTTGACTGTTTTGAGAAAAATTGAGAAAAATAAATAAGGGATAATCAGTTTAGCTAAGATTATAACAGAAAAGGTAGTGAGTTCTCCAGAATCTCCTAAGTAATTTTCTACTGAAAAAATCTGAAGATGAGCTTAAGAACTGTAACTGGTAGGCAGTGCTTATTGAAATTTTTCTTACATTGCTGAATAATTTCACATTACTTAGGCTGTGTCATTATGTATTTCTATCACAATAGGGGGAAAACATTAAACTAATGAACGTCGTGCCTCGTTTGTCAAGATCTGAGTCACTGGCATGAAGCATCTTTCACTGTAAATGCAATTTGGGAGATTCAACCATACTTCTCCTATCTGAAAATACCCAAGTGGTTAGTACTGAGCCATTTTACTAATACATTGAACATTAAAAATAATTTGACATATGGGAAAGCTATTCAAGACTAGATGATTAAAAAGGAAGACTAAATGAGAAACTGAATGTTTTATTTGTACAAACCACAGTTTTTCCTTTTGTGAAGAACAGCAGGACTTTTTTGAAAATGGGTACTTTTAGAATGTCATATTGTATAAAATGTTACGAAGAAATCAATTTCCGTTTTCCTAGACACATCTTTCAAGATGCTGCTTTTACAAGCATCATGTGGGTGTCCTTTATTGTAAACACCTTAGGACATGAAAAAATCAATGTGCACAGTTTAAGACAACGAGCAATCTGGCTAATCCATATTTGGAGTGTCAAACTATTGGGGCCAGGAAAAAATTCAGGGTAGGGGAGGTTCAAAACAAAACAAAACAAAAACAAAAACAGTGAATGAAGGAAGAAGCAGGTGTCAGACTTTCCTTTTTCCATTCCTGTTTACGAAATTAGGAACTCCAACTTCCATTAGGAAAAGAGAAGAGAAGTTAAGCCTAGGAAAATGGGAAGGGGCATTGGTTTTATAGGATTCATGTAGTTTTTCCTGTTAGATATTGGGTATGAATTTTTGAATACTAGAATATATGCCTGAAATCCTGAAACATGTATAGACCTGGAAGAAAATGGAGTTGAGACCTGCTTGGACATCAGTTCACGAAGGTTGGGTGGTCTGGATACAACAACTGATTCTTAAGGTCTAAGTGGCACACTATGCAGGGGCGGGGTACAAGAGTCTTTTATATTAAATGTAATCCTGCGATACTTCTGATGATTCCCACCTCCTGGTATTCATGCCTTTCTATAATCCCTTGAGGGTGGGCAGAACCTGTGACTTACTTCTAACCAATAGATTATGGCAAAGGTGATGGGATGTCACAACTGTGATTGTTACATTATGTAAGACTCACATCTTCTTTATCCATTCATCCATTCATCAATTGATGGGCATTTGAGCTGTTTCCATATCTTGGCTATTGTAAATAATGCTGCTGTAAACATCGGGGTGCATGTATCCCTTTGCAATAGTGTTTTTGTATTCTTTGGGTAAATACCTAGTAGTGCAATTACTGGATCATTGGGTAGTTCTATTTTTAACTTTTTGAGGAACCTCCATACTCTTTTCCACAGTAGCTGCACCAGTTTGCATTCCCACCAACAGTGCACTAATGTTCCTTTTTCTCCACATCCTTGCCAACACTTGTTGTTTTTTTTGTTGTTGATTTTAGCCGTTCTGACAGGTGTGAGGTGATAGTTCGTTGTGGTTTTGATTTGTATTTCCCTGATGATGAGTGATGTTGAGCATCTTTTCATATGTCTGTTGGCCACTGGGATGTCTTCTTTGGAGAAATGTCTGGTCATGTCTTCTACCCATTTTTTAAATTGGATTATTTGTCTTTTACGTGTTGAGTTTTATAAATTTTTTATATGTTTTGGATACAAACCCTTTATTGGATAGGTCATTTGCAAATATCTTCTCCCATTCCATAGGTTGCCTTTTAGTTTTGTTGATTGTTTCCTTCACTGTGCAAAAGCTTTTTGTTTTGCTGTAGTTCCAATAGTTTACTTTTGCTTCTGTTTCCCTTGCCTCAGGAGACAGATCCAGAAAAAAAGTTGCTATAGCCAATGTCAGAGAAACTACTGCCTGTGCTCTCTTTTAGGATTTTTATGGCTTCAGGCCTCATATTTAGGTCTTTAATCCATTTTGGGTTTATTTTTGTGCATGGTGAAAGAAAGTGGTCGTTTCTTTTGCATGTAGCTGTCTAGTTTTCCCAACACTGGTTTTTGAAGAGACTATCTTTTTCACATTGCATATTCTTCCCTGCTTTGTTGAAGATTGATTGACCACATAATTGTGGGTTGACTTCTGGATTTTCCATTCCATTCATGAGCAGGCTATTAGTCTATGTGTCTATTTTTGTGCCAGGACCATACTGTTTTGATTACTACTGCTTTGTAATATAGCTTTAAGTCAGAAATTGTGATACTTCCAGCTTTGCTTTTCTTTTTCAGAACTGCTTTGGCTATTTGGGTTCTTTTGTGGTTCCATATAAATTTTAGAATTTTTTTTTTGTAGTTCTGTGAAAAATAACAGTCTACAATCTTAACCATTATACTATGGTGTATCTCATGACACAGACATTAGAGTAGCCATGCTCTGGATGTACTGACCCACCATACTGGGACTATAGGCACTGCTCTAGGCCAATGTTTTGTCTTGTTTTTTTTAAATACTGAGATCTCTATGAGGATTGTTTTATTTCCATTTTAATAATTTAAAAATATTAACAAAAGCATATTATGAATTGTTTGGATTATTACCTTTGAAAGAGTTCTGCCCATGTACCAGTGTCCTTGCATTTCCATTTCTGTTAAAGGGCACTAAATGACCACCTAAAGTAACATCCTTTATATTCTATTGCACTTTTTCTCAAATTATGATCCACAGACTCTTGGGAATTGAGCTAACTTGCCAAGTTTATAAAACACTCACCTGGCCTAGGATGAAGGACTATTATAAATAAATCATAAAAATGGGACATTATGTACCAGACTTAAATTCAGAGTAGACTTACAGTATCCTGTGGGCATGGTACACAGGATAGGTACTTTGGTCAAAAGTATGAGGTAGGGATATACAATCACCACCTCTGGCAACCGGGGGTGCCTGGGTGAAAGAGTGAGTGAGGATGTGCATATGCACACCTGCACACACACTTGTACCAAGAAGTATTTTGAGGGGTGCCTGGGTAGCTCAGTTGGTTAAGTGTTCAACTTGATTTTGGCTCAGGTAGTGATCTCAGAGTTGTGGCCTCTGTCTCCACACTGGTGGTGGAGCCTGCTTGAGATTCTCTCTCTCCCTCTCCCTCTGCTCCTCCCCCAGCTCGTGCATTCTCTCTCTCTAAATAAATAAATAAAATCTTTTTTTAAAAAAAGAGAAGTATTTTGATTATAGGGAGGAAGAAATGTAACTTTGGGGATAAGAGGAGGAGAAGGGATTAGGAATGTTTCTGAGGAATGATGCCCTAGTGTAAGTCTGGTTGTCAACACTGAGGAAGCAATACAAGAATCTAACCAGCTTAACTGGAACCCTGGATATGGGAGGATGATTTAATTGTGAATACCAGACCTATTTTACTCAAGGCCTGGAGCAGCAGCATCACAGGGGAGCTTATCAGAAATGCAGATTCTCAGGCTTACCCCAGACCTATTGAATCAGCATCTGCATTTTAATATATTAAAAAAACAGATTTTGGACATCTAACATCAGTGCTTATAATTTAATACATCTGAGGTGAAGTATTTCTAGTAAGTTCTCATATGATGCTGATCCTTACACTGCTGGTCCATGCACTGTACTTTGAGAACCACTGCCCTCATATACGGGGGCTGGAGAGAGCAAGATAGAGGGTGTAGATATACTTTCTGCCTTATTCAGGATTCAAACAGAAGATGAAATGGGCTTGAGCCTGCAGGTGGAGATTATCAGTTGGTTCAGCCTTGAAGAGCTAGCAATATAATTTCTTCCTATACATGAGCAGGCCTTGTACATTATTTTAGTAATTCCTGGACACCCTGTACTAGTCAAGGGTTCTCCAGAGAAACAGACCCAATAGGATGTGTGTATATGTGTGTATATATCCATCTGGAGAAAGAGAGAGAAAGACATTCATCAAGAATTGGCTAAGACAATTATGGAAGCTAAGAAGTCCCAAGATCTGCAGTCAGTAAGCTGGAGACACAGGTAAGCTGATGCAGTTTCCAGTCTGAGTCCAAAGGCCTGAGAACCAGGAGAGCCAATGGTGTAAGTTCCATGCAAAAAGCCAGCAGGCTGGAGACCCAAGAAGAGCTGGTTTCAGTCTGAGTCTGAAGACCAGTAAAGACCAGTGTCCCAGCTGAATAATCAGGCAGGAGGAGTTTCCTTTTACTGGGCCTTTTTTGTTCTATTATAGTCTTCAAGTGATTGAATGAGGCCTAACCACATTATGGAGGGCAAGTTGCTCTATTCAGTCTACCAGTTCAAATGTTCATCTAATCAAGGAACACCCTCAGAGACATACCCAGAATTATGTTTGGCCAAATGTCTGGGCACCTTGTGGCCCAGGGAGAGTGAGACGTAAAATTAAGCATCATCCACCCATAGTTTTGGTTGCTACTGTGAATTTTTTTTTTTTAATTTTATTATGTTATGTTAGTCACCATACAATACATCATTAGTTTTTGATGTGGTGATCCACGATCCATTGTTTTCGTATAACACCCAGTGCTCCATGCAGTACATGCCCTCCTTAATACCCATCACCGGGCTAACCAATCCCCCCTCCCCCCTCCCCTCTTAAACCCTGTTTGTTTCTCAGAGTCCATAGTCTCTCATGGTTCATCTCTCCCTCCGATTTCCCCCCCTTCATTCCCTTCCTGTGAATTTTTAAATCATTATTACCTTGTTTAATTGGCTGTGGTGGCTATATAATATAGAAACATTTTTGGTGCCTTGATCTTGTGTGTATAAATTGCTGACAAAATCTTCTTCCTAAAATTTATTTTTTTAAAGATTTATTTATTTATTTATTTGAGAGAGTGAGAGAGAACATGAGAGGGGGAGGGTCAGAGGGAGAAGCAGACTCCCCGCTGAGCAGGGAGCCTGATGTGGGCTGGATCCCAGGACTCCGGGATCATGACCTGAGCCAAAGGCAGAGGCTTAACCAACTGAGCCACCCAGGCACCCCCTTAAAATTTATTTTGTAGATGTTTTTGTATTTTCCATGTAGACAGTCATATCATCTAGAGATAACTTTCTTCCTTTCTAAACAATACACACCTTACTGCTGCTTCTTCCCTGAGATTGTAGACTGGTTAGAAGTACTGAATTTGTAGCTAACTTCCTTTCCTGGTTTCAGTTATAGCTACGGGATGTATGGAATAATCTTAAGTTATCTCACATCTCTGGATCTCAATTTCATCATGGTAGTTAGCCCTAGCATGTATCTTCATACTGGTTGTCCCTTGAAGAACTGTTGTGAGAATTAAGAAAATCTTGATGGAAAGTACTTATAATTTCTCTGGCTTTTATGTCTCCCTTTCTGACATAAGGGCACTTTTCCTTCTTTTAAACTTAGCTACATATTAAATAATTTCTGTTAAATCTTATCCAGCATTTCTGTGTTTGTAGCAGGATGGGGCCTATTGGCATCAACTCATTTCTCCAAACTCCAGGAAGTCGTCTAGGTCAGTTTTCCTAATGTTGTAATCTAAGTATGACTTGTACCAAGTCACCTAGGATGCTTGTTTAAAAAGACCTATTCCTGGACACCCTAGGCCAGACCAACTAAAATAGATATGACTCTGAGGAATCTGCATTTTAAATGAAAACACGGCACCTTTGCACATTAACGTTTAGCAGCCACCTTTCTGAGATTTCCAAATTAGTGCTCTAGGACAGAAAAGACAACCAAAGCCTTCCTGGGAGTAGAATGCCAATTTTATAGCTTTCTTCACTGGATTTCCATATGTATAAATCCTCAGTCTCACAAATGTAAGGGGAAATCCTCAAAATGCTAGAGTAATTGTGCTTTTTACCTGAATTTCAGAGCATTGTTGACTTTCTGATTCTGCTTGCCTTAATAATGAATTCTTAAGTGGTGGAGTGCCTGTTGTGTGCACTTCCCTAGCAGAGCGGAAACCAGCAAGGCGATTTCAAGCAGAGCAGAGAGACATTGAACGACAAATCTGGTTTAGTTTAGGTGAAGAAAGGGAGGGATTTTCCACTTTAAGTTTACTGGAGGCTGTAGTGATGACACTATATTCCATCGGTTTGAAAAGCCTTCTTAAACCAATTAAATGTGGCATATTTTGATTTAGCTTCCAATAAGTTTAGATTGTGTAATTCAAAGTTTTTCTTTTTCAGGAGACATTCTCTACCACATTATAGTTTAGTACCTAACCCAGTGAGTTCAGTGGTTGCTAAGGGACTATTCAATGCATGTTTGAACTATCAAAGCTGTACCTTCAATTGACAAAGAGTTAAGGTTAACAGATACAATCAGGCAGCTGGGATATGTCCTCCTGAATGTAAAAGGATGATCACAGGGTTGAGTACAGAGGCATAGTGTTAATGAGTGTTTTTTTTCCCCTCTCTTGACAAATTGAAATAAAGAAGGTATGCTTGGCATTCAGCTAACTAATTTTGAGCTTTGGGAAAGAAACTCAGCATCCTGTTACTGATTGTTTGAGGAACTGAGGTCTTTATCAATAGAGGGAAGATTCCTCCTGCACAGGCAACAGCTGAGAACAGTCCTATAATTGAGAGAAGGAGGCCAAGAAACATCTCTGAGGGGACTGGGATGTGCAGGAGGCAATGATATTTCTTATACATAAGGAAGTTTCCACTGGCAGAAGAGTCTTGCCCCATCCTGATCTCAGAGAGACTCTATATAAACTCCCAATTCTTTTTTTTTTTTTAAAGATTTTATTTATTTATTTAACAGAGAGAGACACAGCGAGAGAGGGAACACAAGCAGGGGGAGTGGGAGAGGGAGAAGCAGGCCTCCCGCTGAGCAGGGAGCCCGATGCGGGGCTCCATCCCAGGACCCTGGGATCATGACCTGAGCCGAAGGCAGACGCTTAACCATCTGAGCCACCCAGGCACCCTAA
>NC_138385.1:6891346-6919440 GCF_054177405.1 Leptonychotes weddellii | reverse complement strand
TTTTTTTTTTTTTAAAGATTTTATTTATTTATTTAACAGAGAGAGACACAGCGAGAGAGGGAACACAAGCAGGGGGAGTGGGAGAGGGAGAAGCAGGCCTCCCGCTGAGCAGGGAGCCCGATGCGGGGCTCCATCCCAGGACCCTGGGATCATGACCTGAGCCGAAGGCAGACGCTTAACCATCTGAGCCACCCAGGCGCCCTAAACTCCCAATTCTTACCAGGTATTCTGAAGATTGAACACAAGTCACCCCTGCCCATTCACTAGGTACCAGCAACTAACAAAAAACACACACACATACACACACAATCTCTCTCTCTCTCTCTCTCTCTCTCTCTCCCTGCCCCCTCCTATTTACTCAGAGTCTAGGTGAATGAAATAACAATTTCCCAAGTGTAGCATCCCTCAGCAGGACCAGTTCTTAGGACCTCTTGACATCTATTTTTGAACTACAAAAACTTTTCACAGAAAATTAGCCAAATATGTCAGGACTAAAACCATTCTTGCAAAAAAAGTTTAAACTATTTTAAGGAAAATGGTAGAGTTAGAATAAACGTTCTATTTAGGAAAGACAGTGGTTATATTAAGTAGTGGTTGATATGAAGGATTAGCAAGTAAAATATGAAATTGGCCTTAGGTATGTCGATTCTTTTAATCTTGCTTTAGATCATAACCTATTAGGTCAATAGTATTTATTAATGAGCAATTTTAATAAAGAAGCATTTGGATATTTTCAGAAAAATAGAAAGCAAAACTGAGTTTGAAAGTATACCAAATATATGTAATACATTTTACCCATTTAAGTAACTAGGGAAAGAGAGAGGCAAAACCATAAAATTTCTTGCTTAGCAACAGATTAGCAGTTAGAGTCCAGGTTCCCAGGTTTTCATCCCACTGCCTATATTACACTATGTTTTTTAATCTTTCATTCATTTTATTTTGCCTGTGAAGAAACTAGTTGCTTAGAGCTTGAAGCCATTACCAAGGCACTCCTATTTATCATAAAGCATAATCTAAATATCATCTAAGCAAAAGAAATAAAAGGGATCCAAACCGAAAACGAACAAGTTAAATTGTCTCTGGTTGAAGATGACATGATCTTATATATAGTAAACCCCAAAGACTCTACAAAGAAATTCTCAGAATAAATGAATTCAGTAAATGTGCAAGACACAAAATCAGTGTATTACAATCCGTTGTGCTTCTATACACCAACAACGAACTGTATGAAAAAGAAATAAAGAATGCAATCCCATTTACAATAGCATGAAAAAGAATAAAATCCATAAGAATAAATTTAACTGAGGTAAAAGGTCTATACACTGAAAACTATAAGACGTTGATGAAAGAAACTGAAGAAGACACAAGTAAATGGAAAGATATTTGTGTTCATGGATTGGAGGAATTAACATTATTAAAATGTCCATAGTACCCTAAGTGATCTACAGACCCAGTGTAATCCCTATCAAAATTCCAATGGCATTTTTTATAGAAATAGAAAAAAATAATCCTAAAATTCACATGGAACCACAAAAGACTGAAGTAGGCAAAGCAGTCTTGAGAAGGAAGACAAAGCTGGAGGCCTCACACTTCCTGATTTCAAACCATATTACAAAACTATAATAATCGAAACAGTATAGTACTGGGCATAAAAACAGACACATAGACCAATAGAGCAGAAGAGAGAGACTGAAAATAAACCCACACATATGTGGTCAACTATTCTATGACAATGGAGAATACACAATGGAGAAACAATAGTCTCGTCAATAAACGGTGTTGGGAAAACTATATAATCACATAAAAAAGAATGATATTGGACCCTTCTCTTACACCATCCACAGAAATTAAAATGGATTAAAGACTTAAATATATGACTTGAAACTTAAAACTCCCATGGCAGTGTGGGGCGGGGGGAGACAGAGAAAAAGCTCCTTGACATTGGTCCTGGCAATTTTTTTTTTTTTTTTTTGGATTTGACACCAAAGTGCAGACGGTAAAAGCAAAAAATAAACAAGTGGGACTACATCAAACTAAAAAGTTTCTGAACAGCAAAGGAAAGATTCAACTAAATGAAAAGGCAACATACAGAATCAGAGAATATATTTGCAAACCATATCTCTGAAAACAGTTCATTATCCAAAATACATAAGAAAATCATACAACTCAGCAAAAAAACAAAAAAAGTAAATAACCCAATTAAAAAATGGACAAAGGACCTGAATAGACATTTTATCAAAGACCTACAAATGGCCAAAAAGTACATGGAAAAGTGTTCAACATCACTAATCATCAGGGAAATGGAAATCAAAACCATAATGAGAAATCTCTTCATACCTGTTATAATGGCTAGTATGAAAAAGACAAGAGAGAACAAGTGTTGGTGAGTATGTGGAGAAAAGGGAAACCCTTGTACCACTATTGGTGGAAATGTACATTGGTACAGGATCTCAAGGAGATATCTACACTCCCCTATTCATTGCAGCACTATTCACAATAGCACAGATATGGAAACAACTTGTCTGTCAACAGATGAATGGATAAAGAAAATGTGATACATACACAGGCACACAAAGAAATGTTTCTCAGCCATAAAAAAATGAAGGAAATCATGCCATTTGCAATAACATGGGTAAACCTGAAGGACATCATGATAAGTGAAATAAACCACACAGAGAAAGACAAATACTATGTGATCTCAGTTATATGCTGGAATTTAAAAAGTCAAGATCATAGAATCAGAGAGTTGAAGAGTATTTACCAGGGACTGGGGGTTGGGGGAAATGGTGAGATATTGGTCAAATAAAACAAACTTTTAGCTATAAGATGAATAAGTTCTGGAGATGTGATGTGTAATAGGGTGACTATATTTAATTTATATTGTATTGTATACTTGAAATTTGTTAAAAGAGTATATACTAAGTGTTCTCACCACACCAAGAAAAAGGCAACTATGTTTTGTGATGGATGTGTTCATTAACTTGATTGTGAAAGTCATTTCACAATGTGTACATATATCAAAGCATCACTTTGTATACCTTAGATACACACACACACACACACACACACGAAAAGGTGCTCAACATCACTAATGATCAGGGAAATGGAAATCAAAATAAATATTTTTTTATTTGTCAAAAAAAATTAAGTTTTTCAGTCATACTGGCCTCATTTCAATTGCTCAGTAGCAACATGCGTCTACCATTTAGGACAATGCAGTATTCCATCATGTTTTCAAAGGATTTACAATAATAACAAAACATGCAATCTAAGATTTCTATAGAGGGAGGGAAGTCACTGAGAATAAGGATATAATGGATTAGAAGTTTAGATTATAGGGGCACCTGGCTGGCTCAGTCAGAAAAACGTGCAAATCTTGATCTTGGGGTTGTGAGTTTGAGCCCCACGTTGGGTGTAGAGATGACTTAAATAAAACTTTTTAAAAATTTAAGAAGTTTAGATGATAAAATATCTGAAAGTGTGGAGGCACAAAGCTAAGAGCGTGAACAACTAAGTGGGAGTAATGAGAGAAGGAGGCATGCTTTGGAGGTTCATACTGACAACATATCATAATGACAACATCCAGAATAGAACCACAGAAGTCTTGGCTACAGTGGAATGGGAATGGGAAAAAAGATCATTAGAAGTAAAGAGGGTGAGGAACTGAGATTATGGGGCTTTGCTTGGGTCACCCACCATAGATGCTTAAGTCATGGCAGGTGGTAACAGGAATAGGGGAGAAGGGAGAGGCCATGAGCCAAGAGTCCAGGCCTCCAATGAAGAAGGAAATTTGAGCAAGACGTCAGTAATGACTGAAGAAGTGGTAGCTGGAGTTATAGCCTTGTATGGGCTTGTGGCATAGACTACAAGGGTTACATGAGCTACAAGGATGTTGGGCATTAAATGGAGGCGGGAATTAAATGGGGTTTGAAAATGTCAGGAGATGCAGTGGGAGAGCAAATAGGAAAGGAAAGAGAGAGAAAAATTTTAAGGATGACATGAGAAAGGACAATTTCCAGCCTAAGACTTTTGTCACAGTTGAGTGCAGAGTGACAAGCCAGATATGACCTTGGCCAGCAAACCCCTTGGGCCTTAGGAAACACCTGGTAGGAAGAAGAGACAAAAGATTAAATAAAATACAGTTGCATTGTTCCAGGGATGAATGTTGACTTGGGAAAATGGAAACAGAGACTAGGAAGGGTCTGTAAAGTGGTTGATAGCAGCATATCTCTCAGTTGGCACAGTAAGGCCAATAACTAATGAACAGTACAATCTCCCTGCTGAATATTAGCCTTGGAGTCAAGGAGAGCCATAAAGGGAGCTGGCCTGGGAACCAGAGTGAACAACCATCTCTAATCTTCACAGGAAAGGGCTTCCTATATAAGCAGTGACTCTACCTGGGGACACAAACACACACCCACATGCACCAATACAAAATGCAAACACTTTCATGAAATAGTTTTCAATAAACGAGGACCTAACAGATGAGGTAGCAGAACCAGGGCAGCTCCCTACAGAAACACAAAGAACAGGACACATAGGGCTCAGAAAGCCATTTGAGTCCAGGGGCCAGCACCCTCCTGAAGTAAGCCTGGACTCAGGGATGTCCTAGCTCCCAGCCAGGGGCAGCTGCTCTGAGGCCTTGGCTCTGAGCAATCTTGAGGCCAGAGTCTGGCCGGAGGAAATGAAAGAGCTACCGGTGAGGCCTCAGGAAGAAGCAGGCAAGTCTGATAGTTTCCTTCTATCGGGGCCTCCCTGTTCCCTGAATCCATTCAGACCTCTGCTCATGACCGTGTAGGCTCCCTCTGGTCGCATCCAGATAGTTCAAGCCCGGCAACCATCCTAGAGCAGCTCCCCCATAAATGCTTCAGGTGTGTCTGTGCTCTCAGAGGACATGTCTGTGGGTCTCACTGTGTGAGGCATTCTTGAAGGGCAGCTTTCCCACCAGGAGCTCCCACCACAGCACCTGCATGCCAGATCTGTCTCCTCCCAGCGTTTCTCCTGCAATCATTTCCGAGGAGTAGGTAGTCCAGACTCTGGCATGATGTTTTGGTTTTTTGCTTTGTTTTGTTTTGTTTTTCTAGAATAGGATACAGCAGTGAGTGCTGAGCAGAGGGCTCATAGCCAGAAAGGTTCTTCCTCCCCAGCCTCAACTGAGTAGAGAGCTGCAAGGCCCCAGGAAGCTCTGGACAGGCTCCTGGTTGGAAGAGATCCTCTGCTGAGAATGAAGTGTTTCAGGAGAGAGACAGCCTTCAATTCTCCCCACCGCCGCCCCGCCACAGCCACAGCACAGAGGCGCTCCTGGGGAAGATGGGCAGGGGCAGGGTCCTGAAGAGGCACTGATCTTCCACGAAGAGAGAACTTTGCACCTCATTTGTACAAAATTATACATGTACAGACAAAATGATAGGTGGATACAGTACGTAGGAACGGCATGTGCCCACTCTGGTAATGTAATCCAACTGGTATGTGATCCTTGAACCAGCTCTGAAGAGAGCTCAATGGAAGGACATGGCTATTTTTATACCTTTCTACACACTAAATCTGTTAACCTGAGGTAACACTGAGTATCTCATATAGTCTGAAAATTAGCCTCAAGTTAATCACAAAAAGGAATTCCAAAGCACCCTGACCAGTGACAGCAGCATCAGAAAAAACCCATGGTGATAACTATGAAGCCCACATATACCTGCATGTATTCATTCTGGTCCACCTCTGAACATTCTAGTCACTTCAACACAAAGAAATGGAAAGACATTCCATGCTCATGGATTGGAAGAAAAAATGTTGTTATAATGTCTATGCTACCCAAAGCAATCTATACATTCAAAGCAATCCCTATCAAAATACCACCAGCATTCTTTGCAGAGCTAGAACAAACAACCCTAAAACTTGTATGGAACCACAAAAGACCCCAAATAGCCAAAGCAATATTTTGTTAAGATTTATTTATTTGAGAGAGAGAGAGAGAGAACACGAGCAGGAGGGGCAGAGGGAGAGGGAGAAAGAGAATCTCAAGCAGACTCCCTGCTGAGTGCAAAGCCAGATGCGGGGCTTGATCCCACAACCCTGAGATCATGACCTGAGCCGAAACCAAGAGTCAGATGCTCAATCGACTGTGTCACCCAGGCGCCCCCCCCTCCACCCACCCAAAGCAATCTTGAAAAAGAAAAACAAAGCTGGAGGCATCACAATTCTGGACTTCAGGTTATAATACAAAGCTGTAGTAATCAAAACATGGTACTGGTACAAAAATAGACACATAGACTAATGAACAGAATGGAAAACCCAGAAGTAAACCCGCGATCGTATGGTCAATTAACCTTCAACAAAGCAGGAAAGAATACGCAATGGGAAAAAGATAGTCTCTTCAGAAACCGGTGTTGGGAACTGGACAGCAACATGCAAAAGAGTGAAACGTGACCACTTTCTTACACCATACACTAAAATAAATTCAAAATGGATGAAAGACCTAAATGTGAGACCTGAAACCATAAAATCCTAGAGAACACAGGCAGTAACTTATCTGACATTGGCTCTAACAACCTTTTTCTAGATATGTTTCCAGAGGCAAGGGAAACAAGCAAAAATAAACTATTGGGACTTTATCAAAATAAAAAGCTCTGCACAGTGAAGGAAACAATCAACAAAACTAAAAGGCAACCTATGGAATGGGAGAAGGTATTTGTAAATACGTATCCAATAAAGGGTTAGTATCCAAAATACATAAAGAACTCATAAAACTCAACATGCAAAAGACAAATAATCCAATTAAAAAATGGGCAGAAGACATGAACAGACATTTCTCCAAAGAAGACAGCCAGATAGCCAACAGACACATGAAAAGATGCTCATCATCACTCATCATCAGGGAAATGCAAATCAAAATTACGATGAGATATCACCTCACACCTGTCAGAATGGCCAAAATCAACAACAAAAGAAACAAGTGTTGGCAAGGATGTGGAGAAAAAGGAACATTAGTGCACTGTTGGTGGGAATGCAAACTGGTGCAGCTACTGTGGAAAAGAGTATGGAGGTTCCTCAAAAAATTAGGGGCACCTGGGTGGCTCAGTCGGTTGGGCAGCTGCCTTCGGCTCAGGTCATGGTCCCGGGGTCCTGGGATCAAGTCCCGCATCGGGCTCCCTGCTTGGTGGGGAGCCTGCTTCTCCCTCTCCCTCTGCAGCTTCCCCCTGCTTGTGCTCTCTGTCAAATAAATAAGTAAAATCTTTAAAAAAAAAAAAAATTAAAAAAAAGAACTAGCCCTACAATCCAGTAATTGCACTACTAGGTATTTACCCAAAGAATACAAAAACACTATTGCAAAGGGATACATGCACCCCGATGTTTACAGCAGCATTATTTACAATAGCCAAGATATGGAAACAGCTCAAATGCCCATCAACTGATGAATGGATAAAGAAGATGTGATACATATATACACACACACATAAATACACACAAGGAATATTATTCAGCCACAAAAAAGAATGAAATCTTGCCATTTGCAACAACGTGGATGGACCTAGAGAGTATAATGCTAAGCGAAATAAGTCAGTCAGAGAAAGACAAATACCATATGACTTCACTCATATGTAGATTTTAAGAAACAAAAAAAATGGGGCGCCTGGGTGGCTCAGTTGGTTAAGCGACTGCCTTCGGCTCAGGTCATGATCCTGGGGTCCTGGGATCGAGCCCCGCATCAGGCTCCCTGCTCAGCGGGAGGCCTGCTTCTCCCTCTCCCACTCCCCCTACTTGTGTTCCCCCTCACGCTGTCTCTCTCTCTTTCAATTAAATAAATAAATAAACTCTTAAAAAAAAAAAAAGAAACAAAAAAAATGAGCAAAAGAAAAAGAGAAAGAGGGGCAAACCAAGAAACAGATATGTAACTATAGAGAACAAACTGATGGTCAGCATAGGGGAGGTGGGTGGTGGGATGGGTGAAAGGTGATGGGGATTAAGGAGTGCACTTGTCCTGATGAGCACTGGGTGATGCATGGAAGTATTGAATTTCTATATTGTACACCTGAAACTAATACAATACTGTATGCTCCCTAACTAGAATTAAAATAAAAACTTCAAAAAATGATAAAAAAAAAATTCTAGTCACTTTACAGTGACACAGTTCTTTACCAGATCAAATAATTAGATTTCTTCTCTGTGTTTTTTTCTGAGTTGATCATAAGTTCAACTTGATTGTAGTATTTTGTTTTAGTTCTAATTCCACCCCTAAATAACTGCTGAGTTGGGCATGAGAAGCCCCTCTACAGAGGATTAAAGAAGCTGAGCAACACCTGTCAGCAGAAAGAATTAGGACTCAACAGGGAAGCCCACACAGTGACACAATCATCCCCATTCCACACAGAAGATGAAGAATAATCAAGCAAGTGGACCAGGAGCAAAAGAAAGTGAGTGACAGGCATTCCAAACCACATGAAGTTACTGTTGATTTTTTTTAATGAACGTACTGCATGGAGCACTGGGTATTATACGAAAACAATGGATCTTGGATCACCACATCAAAAACTAATGATGTACTGTATGGTGACTAACATAACATAATAAAATTTAAAAAATTAAAAAAAAAAAAAAGAAAGTCCTCAACCGCTTTCAGTGGTGTAGTACAATGTGCTGATTTGTATATGGATCCTTATCTCCATAACTACAATAACTTAACTTCATAAAACACTATACTTAGTATTCTGATTTCTTATAAGTTTCAAATATTTCAAAAGTCAGTACTTCATATTTCTTACAAAGAGTTATGCTCCTCAAGAGTAGAGACAATGTTTTGGAAGAAAGAAGGCTTTCAATGAATGTTTGTAGAGCTGCCGTCAAGTACCACACCTGACACTGGATGGCAGTAAACATTTATAAAAGACAAAGGGAAAAAGGCCCTTTTCACCTCCCAACCACCTCCACCCCCACCCTCAATATTTGTTTCCTATTGCTGCTCTAACGAATTATCACACCTTTAGTGGCTTAAAACAATACAAATTTATTATCATATACTTCTGTGGGTCGGAAGTACAACACGGGTATAGGGTTTCAACAGGGTTGAAACAAAGCTGTCAGCAGGGCTAGGTTCCTTTCTGAAGGCTGTAAGGAACAACTTGTTTTCTTGCCATTTCTGGCTTCTGGAAGCTGCATTCCTTGGCTCATATTCTCCTTCCTCCATATTCAGAGCCAGCAATAGCCTGTTGAGTCTTTCCCACATGACGTCACTCTGACATTTGCTCTTCTGGCTCCATTTTTAAGGTCCCTTGTGATTATATCAGACCTACCTACATTATCCGGGACAACCTCCCTATTTGATGGTCAGCCTTAATTCCATCAGCAACCTTGATCCTCCTTTGCCATGTAAGGGAACCTATTCATAGGTTCCAGGGATTAAGACACACACACACACACACACACACACACACACACATCGGGTGGCCATTATTTGCCTAGCACACCCTCTCAAAAAAATAACCAATGATAAATCATCAAAGGCATGGCAGCAATGACAGGAAGAAGTCATATATGCATTTCTTTTTCTTTACTGTCAATCTCTCTTCGTCCTTTGTTGTTTAATATTCTAAAGAGAGCTTTCCAGGGCAAACTAAAGATCAAACTATGAAGGTTTTTCCCAAGTTCACAATAACCACTAAGTTTCTCTCCTGGATGAATTCTTAGGTATAGAGAAAGGCTTTAGGCTGGGTCCTTTTCTAATAAAACTCTTTAAGAGTAAGTAATGATCTGTCACAAGAAGTTGTCTCACAACAATGATACTTTAAGGGGATTTCCCTTCAGCATGAATTTCCAGATGTCAAGCAAGAGGATTCCTCAGGCCAAAAGACTTTCCATGGTAGTTACATGCCAAAATTCTTTCCCTAGTGTGAGTTATCTAATGTCAAGCGGGGAGGGCTCACTAGCACAAGGCCTTCCCACATCTCTTCCCCTCACCCTCCCTAGCGCAAACGCTCTGGTGCTGAGGACTGAGCTGAGGCCAAATGCTTTCCAATACCATGTGCTCCTCAGGCTCTTCGCCAATGTGGTTCCTTGTGGCTCTCCTGCCTTCTCTGCCCTCAAAGGGTTTTTCTCCAGTATGAGTTGGTATGCAAGAGAAAATTGAAGCAGTGGGTGAAGGCCTCCCTACATTCTTTGTGCTCACAGGGTTTATCTGCAGGTTTATCCCAATCCACTGGTGCTGCATGAGGTGTGATCTGTCCTCGAAGGCCTTTTCACACCTGATACCTGTATGGCTTTTCCCCAGTGTGGACGGTATCGTGTTGGATGGGGGATCTGTCCTGGCAGCCATAGGGCTTTTCTCCAGTGTGAATGTGCTGGTATCACATGAGATGTGACCCATGGATAGAGGCCACGCCACACTCAATGCTCTCAGAGGGCTTCTCGGTGTCCTCCTTGTGTAATAAGCTAAGGAAGAGCTGTCACAAAAGGCTTTCCTGTATTCCCTGTACCCAAAGGGTTTTTCTCTAGCGTGCATTATTTTATGCTGGACAAAAGCAGAGTGGCATGTGAAGGCCTCTCCACATTCACTCCCCTCATTGGGCTTCTCAGCATGGAGAGCGTCAAATGAGGTGTGCTCTGTCGAGAAACTCTTTGTGACACTTGTTGTGCTCACAGGATTTCTTTCCAGAGTCAGTCTGCTGATGTTGAACAAGGAGGAAATACCTCTTATCCCCTTCCCCGAAGTCCTTGCATTGGTAGGAATTCTTCCCTGGATGAAGCATGGGGTCTTTACTTGGTCAGGATGAACCCTGTTCATAGGCAGAATCTCCTGGAGAGAACTGCTGCCATAAAACCCTTGAGAGCATGCTATCATCTGTCCCCAGACTGTGGCATTCGAGGCTCATATTCCAGGGAATGTCTTCTGGAGGATTGGCCATGCTCTCAAGCACCTTTCCTGCATTTCTGAAGGCCCTTCCTTGCTGATCTCTGGCTCATCCCACTCTGGAACCCCCTGAGGCTCCCGGAGTCAGGTGTCCTTGGAGCAAGGCTCCTGAGTGGTCAGCTCTGTGGTGTCAGGTTTTGCTTGGTTGCCTAAAGGGAATCTTGTATATAAAAGGTGGCTATTAGGAGACAGAGAAGAAGCAAAATTACCACTTCAGGGGGAAATGAAGATGAAAATAGTGTCTCTGTGCCTGCTGTGTTTTGCAATTTCTTTCTTTTCTGATCCTTAGATTTCTGACATCTTTAAAGGGAAATCCAGGAAGATAGGTTCAGGCAGGGGACAGAGGGACTAGAGTGAAAACTGCTCCTTGAAGTGCAGATTGGGGATGAGTGGATATCATTTCAAAGTCAAGGGCCATCTTCTAAATTGAGACTCACTATACTGGCCAACTTTTCCTTCCTTACCAAAGCCTGAGAGGCTGAGATAATGAAATGAGTGGGGCAGGTGTGACACGTGAGCTGCACTCGCGGAATGGTAGCTTCTTCTCTTGACACTGAACCCACAAGAAAAGGGGGGGGAAAGGAACAGCTTTTTCCAGATGCCAGTGCCATTTGATGAGTGGTCTGTGCATCCTCTACAGTCATCTCGTGTAACTGGAGGATCTTGGTCCATACCATAGGAAATGAAGAACAGCCCTGGGAGGTAGGCCTCTGGGAACAACCAAGCTTTAAACCTTTTTTTTTTAAAAGATTTTATTTATTTGACAGAGAGAGACACAGCAAGAGAGGGAACACAAGCAAGAGGAGTGGGAGAGGGAGAAGCAGGCTTCCCACGGAGCAGGGAGCCCAATGAGGGACTCGATCCCAGGACCCCGGGATCACGACCTGAGCCGAAGGCAGACGCTTAATGACTGAGCCACCCAGGCACCCCCGAGCTTTAAACCTTTAACTGAGACTGTGTTTTCCGCTAAAGGATACCAAGTGGCAGTAACGGTAAATGCCTTCTGGACGCCAGGCTCACCTTTCTTCTTGGAAAATAGTTCATCACCAAGGGCCCCTGCTGTGGGGGCTCTGAGGACCCTCTGACCCCTGGGCCAGCCAGCTTCCTTCTTGTGGAAATCTGGGATAAGGATCTCAGATTGAGGCCAGCCTATGATGGGCACTGGGGTGAGAAGGTGAGGGAAAGAGAGGCTCAGGTGGCCCTTTCCTGCCTCCAGGATGCCCATGCAGGAAAGCCGGACTGCAGAGAGAGACAAGAATAAGGATGTAGAACTCGCAGAGAAAAGTAGAGGCAAGGAATCTGGGGGCCTCAGAGAGTGATCTGCAGCAGAAAGAGCCAATCAGCTGCATAGAGAAGACACACAGAAGCCATGACAAGAGACACGGAGGCCAAGGTGTATCGTGGTTCCTTTCAGTTCCTGATTTCAGTCTCTCACGGAGCCCAGCTGGACATTCTGCTCTTGGCTTCTGCAGTATCTCCCCATGCCCTTCCAATAAATTCTCCCTTTGTTTTGAACCATTTTGAAGGGGACTGTGATCCTGGTCCCACCTATCCTTGCTAGACACACAGGGAGACCAGGCAGGATATAAGACACAAACAAGGCAGGAACTGTGGGAAGGAGAGAGGGAAGGTCCTCATATTGTCTGGCCTAGCCAGGCCTGAAGTGTGAGGGCAGAAAGAAAGAGACTGCAGGCTCCCCCCAGGGGGCACCTTAAGTGAAAACCTACCCAGTGAGAGGTTATCCAGGTCTGCAGCATCACCTCCTGGTACAGGGACCTTTGGGCTCAGTCTTTTGGGCCAGGACCTCCAAGGGAAGGTCATGGCCACATCCTCAATGGTCGCTGATCCCCAGGAAGTCAAAGAGAGGCAAGGATTAGAGTCTGTCACTCCGTTGCTGGAAAAGATCCAGGGGTACCCAAGGTCCAAATCACTGTGCACCTCCTGAGGGCCTTGCTCTGTGCTGGGCTCAAGGGGGCGGTGGATGCTGCCTTTGCACAGAATGCAATTGTGTTAGAGTAAAAAGTCTGCTATGGGGGAAGCCAGTGGAGAATGACAAAAGACGATAACATGCCTCAGTGTCCTGAGAGGCGCAGATAGTATGCACTCGAGGACGTCAAAGGAGGAAATAATAACAGTAATTATCACACCAATGATGGTAACAGCAGCTGCTGCTGAGGCTCATTGGTCCTCGCTGTGCACCTGACTGTGCTGAGTGCCCACTTGCCTACTGTGTGACCTTGGGGAAGTCACTTCATTTCTCTGAGCAGTGAATTCTGCATCGATAATACTAATCATTCGCACTTCGGCAGGCTGTTGTCAGAATGCAAGAGAAAATGTTCATAAGGCAGACACTGGAATGCCTGGCCCATGTCTATGCTCACTATGTTTTTACTACTTGTATTAATCTTCCCACAGCCAAGGTCAACACCATGATCATGTCCATGTCACAGCCAGTGTTCCGAGGCTCAGGGAGATCTAGCAAGTCAAGCAGAATCACATATCTAATAAGTGGAGATCTGAACCTAGGTCCCTCTGGCTCAAGGTCTATGTGTATAACCCCCATGCCCCTCCATCACTACAATAAGGGTGAGATGAACATGCAGCAAACGATAACAATAGTACAGTCTTGCCCACTGGGACATGTCTCAGCAGCTGGAAGGGGCCCTCAGCAACCACACCAGCCCTCTCATGCCTCCTTGAACAACCTATGTCCCTACCTTTGCCCATGTGGTTCCCTCTGCCTGAAATGCTCCCTATGCCTTCCTTATTAGGATGCCTAAACCCATTCTGCAAAGTTGACATCAGGTGCCATCCCCAGGCCTCCCCAGCCCACTATGGGTACTATCATGGTTAGGAGTGGAGGCTCTGGTGTTTGGCATACTCAGTTGGAGTTTCAGCTATTTAAGAGCTGTGTGACCTTGGGCTGGTAACTTGATTTCTCTGAGCCTCAAGTTTCTCTTCTGTGAAGGATAAGAACAGAATCAAATTTTAAGGAGGTGAGAGTTAAATGAGGTGGTACAGAATAACTGTCCCTCAGTGCATATCAAGGGCTCACGATGAAGGCCAATACTTTATGGTTGTTTTGTTACTACTATTTTTCCTATTTACTCCATCAGCACAACTTGGAAAAGCTCAATCTAGCCTGCATCTTTGCTTTTGTAATTGTGCCAAATTCCCTGCACAAAAATGCCAAAATGAGAGCAGGCTGGGACAGGGGCTATTTTAGCTAGAACTGCCAGGAAAGGCCTCATCAAAGAGGTGATATTTGAGCAGAGCCTGGAAGGATACGAAAGGGCAGCCAAGGAGAGATCTGGCAACAGTGTCCCCATCAGAGGCAACTCCAAAGGCCAAAGCTGGGAGGAAGTGGGAAAGAGTTTGACACATTCAAGTTGGCCTGGCTGGATGGCAGTGAGCAAGGGAAGAATAGAAGGGGACAAGGTCGGAGATGGTCTCCAAGGATGGGACTTTCCAAGGCATGGTAGGGAGTCCGTGAAGGGTAGCACTTTGCACTCATTTACTGAGCACCTGTTACAAACCAGCACTGCTCTAGGCCTGTGATAGAGCACAGAGAGAAGCTTACATTCCAGGGTTGGAGACAGATCATCTACAAGGAACTAAACAAAAGATCAGGAGAATCCTAAAGACAACAAAATAAGAGTAAGGAAACAAGAGACTGGGGGCAACTTTCCATGAGGCAACCAAGAAAGGCATCTCAGAGGAGGGGACACTGGATCAAGCCTGCAATGAAGTGAGGGATTGGATTGAGCCATGTGACAGCAAAGATAAAAATAAGGCAAGACCTGACAGCCATCAGGGCTGTGATGAGAGTAAACAGGATGGCTGCTAGAGAACTGAATGGGCCTGGTGTATGTTTACATCCAAACTATAAACTGAAACTGGGTTCAAACTATAGCACTGCCTCATACCAGCTGCACAAACTTACAGAAGGACTCAACCTCCCTGTGCCTCAATGTCCTGATCTGTCAAATGGGCACAATGGTACCCATCCCATAGGGCTATTGTTGATATCAAACACTTTAGTACATGTCAAGTGTGGAGTATCAGCTTTTACTGTCTACAGGATTAATACCTTGGTGAAATGAGGTGATGAGCCTTTGAAAATGTGGGTGGCTTTCCTGCTTTTAAGCATTTAAGTGGATGTGATCGTTAATACTTGATTTTCATGGGCGCCTGGGTGGCTCAGTTGGTTGGACGACTGCCTTCGGCTCAGGTCATGATCCCAGAGTCCCGGGATCGAGTCCCACATCGGGCTCCCTGCTCGGCGGGGAGTCTGCTTCTCCCTCTAACCCTACCCCCTCTTGCGCTCTCTCACTCTCTCAAATAAATAAATAAAATCTTTAAAAAAAAAAAATACTTGATTTTAATCAAATGTTTAGAGGTAACTTTTCAAACTATTAGTAAGAATTTGTGTGAATTTAACTAGCTAAATCTGTAAATTTAAATTTCTATTGTGTGTTTCTATTTAGAGAAATGTTTAAAGAAGCAATCATTTCCTAAATAAGTAAATAAATTCTTGGCGGGGGGCGGGGCGGGAGGGGGTCTAAGCAGGCCAGTGAGATACTGGTTCTTTCAGCAATGCAGCCTGTATGTACTCCATGGTCCCCTGAAAGAGAACCTGCTCAAAGAAATGTCCATTAGAATACTGGACCAACCCTCCTGCTGGAAGAGCTGGAGAAGCTGATGCACCCTTGCCCTGGTCTGGCCTAGGCTGTTCCACTGACCTAGCTAACTCTTCCCTTGCTCACAGGGATTAGACACAAGGTCCTGCTAAGCCCACAGGGCAGTGAATATACACCACCCCACAGCCCCGTCTCTACCCCTGCCTGGCTCTTTACCCACTACTCCTTGTCCCTGGCCTACCCTCCCCCAGATAACAGCCAGAACCCGATGGGACTGAAGGCCCCCTCCTCTCTGGAGGCAGCCTCAGGGATGTCCAACCTTGTGCCTACCCTCCAGCATTTCCATCTCTCACTTCAGACCCATTTCAAATAACAACCTTAAGGTTCCCTCTCCTAAATCCACTCCCCAAGCTATATCCTGGTGAGATCTAAAACTCCCTTGGACATCCCCAGTGTAGACCCCTCCTGGAACTTCAGACTTGCTTGTCCATCTGTCCATCTCTTTCTTTCTCCCCCCGCCCCCCCCCCCACACTCTTCTGGAACATCTCAGAATCACCAAGTCCAAAACGCAACCTCTGGTCTTCCCCTCTGCAACCTGCTCCCTCCACCCAACTTCTTCATCTCCATTCTCCCAGATGTTCAGAAAAAAAAAGAAACAACAAAAAAACACTTGGGGTGGTCCTTCACTCCCTACTTTCCTTCACAGCCTCTGATGCAGCAGTAAGTGGGCTCTATCCCTAAGCTCTCTATCTGTCCTCAGGGTACTTTGCCCTCCTCTACTGCCATCACTGGTCTGGACTCCATCCTGACGCTCCTGGACTCTACTGCTGCAGTCTCCTCATTGGTCTCCCTGCCTCCACCTTCATCGCCACTCTCCCCCCACCCCCAATCTCCCCTGAGCAACCTTTGGGGAAACTTAAAATCCTAACGCAGATCGTGTCCCTGTTGTGTTCACAACTCTCCATGGCTTGTAGCGCCCTAGGAAGAAAGGTCCAGCTGTTCGAGTGCCTTTCCGCCCCTCAGGCTCTATTCCATGCAGACACCGCACGGATGCTCGGCTTCCCTCAAGGTTTCCCAAGTGCTCCCTACCCAGTCGCACAGCCAAGCCTTTGTACATGCTCGTCCTTCAGCTGCAATGCCCCCACACCTTCTCCCACTGGCTGTCAGAAACGGGACCTCAGCCGGCGCCCTCATTGGGAGCTTTAGGATCGGGAGGTGGCGTCGGGCGGGTGACCACCCGGGAATGGCAGCACCCACCTGCGCCGGGTCCAATAGCGCAGCCGCCGCCATCAGAGCCTGCTGGCGGAGTTAGGCCGGGAGACATGGGGGTGGGGTGGGGGGGTGGACCCGAACTCCGTGGTCCCCAGCCCGGCCCCCGCGGCGGGTGACACCGGGCAGCGACACTGCCGAGCCTCAAACTCGGCTCTGTGCAGTGAGGACAGCACTTTCCCTTCCGTCACCTCGGGTGTGACACAGTGCTCCGGCGCCTGGAACAAATAAAATAACCGCCCCGAGTACGGTGCCAGAAGTCCCGCCCCGACGTGGCGCGTAGTGCACCGGCACGTCCCTCTCCAGCTTCTTCATTGGCCAGCAACGACGCTGCTCATGGAGGACAGCCTTCTGGGTGTTGTAGTTCCCCAGCGCCAGGCAAAGGCCAAGGGTCTGGGAGCTAATAAACATGAACTCGTTCAATACAGTAGTCTCAGACAGGACCCTGGTTTCGAAGACGGAGGAGGCATGCAAAGGGTTCCTGAAGCAGATAGGCAAGGGTGTGTCCTGCCTCTGGTTCCCTCAGGGAAACAAATCTCCCCTGCCTGTATAGTTAGAAATTGTGTTCCAAAGTAGCTAGCAACACCGTTTTATCCAGATATGTCTTACTCTGTATCCAATTCATTTGACACATAGGAGATCTACCTGGGGAAAAAAAATGATTCACCAAGAGCCATTTTCTGGGGGGATAGTGGCTGCCATGGTCACAGTCAGCGGCTGTGGAAAAGGGGCCATCTGAACCCTGAGTAAAAGTTTGGGACAACATGATTTCATCGTCTTGCTGGGAAGTGGTTATAATTTCACCTGAAATCTCAGTGACAAGGTCTGCAAGGGAGTTGAAACTATCCCAGAAAAACAGTTGTGAAATATCTACTTAATTAAAGCTACTAATAATGATTATGCTATGAGAGTGGCAGAAATAGTTCTGGATAAACGTATCTGTGACATATGAAAAGGCTAGGATCTCATTTAGTTTTCCAGGGAACACAGAGTCTGAGAAACTGAGGACATGGTTACACTGGAAACCTGGCTACTCTGAGGCTTTGACTTTCTGAAGTATGATATATATATTTTTAAGATTTTATTTATTTACTTGAGGGGGGGGGCAGGAAGGGGCAGAAGGAGAGAGAGAGAGAAACTCAACCAGACTCCGCTCTGATTACAGAGCCCAAGGCGGGACTCCATCTCACCACCCTTGAGATCACTACCTGAGCCTAACCCAAGAGTGGGTCGCTTAACCAAATGGGTCACACAGGCACCCCTAATGTGTGATATTTTAAATCATTCTTGAGAATACTGAGCAATACCAACTTGAAGAGAGGCGAACTGGGAATTCAGGGAGTTTTCAGAATGGTAATGACCAAGTACTCACACAATTACTCGTAAGTAACCCATTGGTTTGATAACTTACCTTCTCTCCACAGATCCCTAAATTTTGTCTCACTCTCAAGCTTAAGCAGGCACTGTGATGCAGCTCATTCCTGGCTGTCCTCAAGAGACACATTTCCTGTTAACCCTGCACTCCCATCCCCACCAAATCATGCAGGCCACTCACCCCCACAGCTTCCCATCCCTGGCAAAGTTCCTGCTAGCCCTGCTTACCCTTCCCTATTTAAAAAAAAAAAAAGCCTTTTTCTGCTCAATTTTGAGGTGCCGGTGGATCTTGTGGTCAGAGCATTCTCCCTATTACAACAGTCTTTTCAAATAAATTCTTTCTTTACCTAACTCTGGATTTGTTTTATTATTTGACAGCTTTATAGAGCTATGACTCAACACAAGACTGGACCTCACTTACAGAACCCTGTCATACCTGCCCAATATCTAATGGCACCTTGCAAATTCTTTGAACTCCTCTCTTGTTCATGAATTTGGGAATCCTTTGGTAAATTCAATTCTCAAACCAGTGCTCTGGGCATCATGTCTATGCACAGTAAGGAGTTACTTTGTTTGGGTAAAGAATTTTTTCTTTGGCATTTTGAGGTCTCATTCCCTAACTCATGAGAAGAAACCTTCCCTACTCTTCTGTGTGAGGACTCCTTCCTTTTCCTTTGGGAACTGGGGGTTCCCAATTTCCTTGGCCCTTCAGACAAGAACTGTACCAGGTGAATAATCAAGCAGGACTATTTCCTGGCTTCTTTAAGGTCTTATCTCTGATTTCATTGACTAATGCCATGGGTAACTCTCACTCTACGTTCCCTGCTGACTATCTGCCCCACCATTATGGCATTAATTCAGTTCATCTTCAAAAATGGCAAAATTTTACTACAGACAATTTAGAATTTCAATGGCCTCTCTGGGAAACATGGGATCTCCCCATACTGGATCATCAATTACCTATCCCTTCCTATCACCTGCCCCCCATCCTCCTTCCTCCTTTTCATGACCTTCAAACTTCCCTTCAGCTCCCTTAAATCCTTTGATCTGTCTGTCCCCCATTAACACTCCTACCTCCTCTATCCCTCTATCCCTCTATCCACTTCTGCCAAACTTTTTCCATCCCCCTTGCGCCCTTCAACATCTTATAGTCACTTAAGCTCTAGGCCCCCCTCTCCCTTTTAGGAGTTCTTGAGGGGCTCAGGGACCCCAAGAGCAAATACCTAATGCTGAAAAAGCTAACTGGAAACAGGCTGGATGTTTTATCAACTCAGATGAGCTTTAGACCCCCAGATGGTCACTTGGTATCTCCTCAGTCCCTGCCGAAGATTTAATCCACAGTCTCCATAAGATTACACATCAGGGCAAAGAAAATTTTAAGGGTCTCCTCCACTAATATTGTTGGGGATGCTTCAGCTCTCATTATGAGTAGATAACTTCCACTTGCCCCATCTACCAGAAATGCAGTCCTGATTTTTATAAAAATGTAAAGGTGTCCAAGAGCAAGAGCCAACTCTTTTTAACCAATGAGTTAAACATTTTAAATTAAAGCTGTTAGTTCTCTATTTGTGTCTGGCTGTATATGTATTTATGTATGTTCTTTTCCTACCCCCAGATAGTATTAACATATTAGATTATAAAATGTCTTAACTCTATTTTAATTGGCTTAAAGATAAATAAGCACTTCTCTAAATTAAATATTCCCAAAATTCACAAAAATTAAAGAAATTTAACATCTAGGATTTTTAAAAATATTCTTATGGAAACTAACCCAAATATTTTTTAAAGTTTTTATTTAAATTCCAGTTAGTTAACATATAGTAATATTAGTTTCAGCTGTACAAGATAGTGATTCAACACTTCCATACAATACCAGGTGCTAACCCAAATATTTTTATTATTATTTGTTTGTTTAAGAGAGAGAGAGAAAACACACATGCACATGCGTGGGGTGGGGGGTGAGGGAGAGGCAGAGAGAGAGAGAGAGAGAGAATCCTAAGCAGGCTCCACAGCCACTCTGGAGCCCTCCGCAGGTCTCAATCTCACCACCCTGAGATCATGACCTGAGCCGAAATCAAGAGTCAGAAGCTTAACTGACTGAGCCAGCCAGGTGGCTTCAACCCAAATATTTTTTTTTTTAAAGATTTTATTTATTCATTTATTTGAGAGAGTGAGAGAGAGAGAGAGAGAGAGGGAGAGAGAGCACACGAGAGGGGGGAGGGTCAGAGGGAGAAGCAAACTCCCTGCTGAGCAGGGAGCCCAATGCGGGACTCGATCCCGGGACTCCAGGATCATGACCTGAGCCGAAGGCAGTCGCTTAACCAACTGAGCCACCCAGGCGCCCCAACCCAAATATTTTTAAAACTCAAGTTCACACAAATAAATCTTGACAAACAAGACTAGTTTAATATTATTAGTTTAATAAAATCAGGTATGTCTTCTGAGTTATCAAGTTTAGATAAAATATAAGCAGACTTTTTTATTCTATTTGTAATATTCTTCCTAAACTTATACAGGTTTACTGATTGAATAAACTAACACTACATCTATTAAATATTTAAGATTATAAAAAATGGAAATGTGTATTTAACCAAATTAAATCATTATCCTGACAAACTTTATTTTAACACTAGTTATGTTTTGTAATATGTCAACTTGAAAACAGTTTTCAAAATCTTCTGGTAAATTAAAATCTCAGTTATGCTAAATTGATTAATGAATATTTATTAAATAAGTAGATCATTTTTAAATAAGATAAATATTGAAATGTTAATTACTAAGCATACTTTTAAAGCTATATGTATTTGGGCCTATTAATGAATGTGTTCATTTTTGCCTCACTGAAAAGTTGTACTATAAGAGATAGTTACAGCTATAAAAATTGTAAGATGTATATTCATAAGCTCTGGTGATCTGCTACAAAATACTGGCGTATGACAGAAAGTTCACAATTATCCACCTCCCAGTTTTCTCTAAAATAAAAGTTACTGTGGATGAATGTTGTAATCAATATATGTGAGTGAATTTCTACTGGTAGCTATAATAGCATACAAGAACAACTTTGTATTCAAAGTAAAAAAAACACCTTTCTCTGTTCAATTTTGAGACACTTGCAGAACTTGTGGCCGAGCATTCTCCCTATTGCTGTGGTCTTTTCGAATAAAGCTCCTTCTAACATAAATCTAAATGTTTTTACTTGACGGTAAAAATGAACAGGAATTCTGCTGTTTAATGTTTATTCCTATTTAACAGATATTAATTAAACCCCTACTGTGTTTCAGGCACAGTTGTGGGTCCAAGGGACACATCCGAAACCAAAAGACATAGACCCCTATCCTCACGGGGCTTATCCTCTAGTCAAGGAAGATAGAAAGGAAACAGAAACAACCAAATAGTTCAATGTTACCACATACAGAGAAAGTTACGGGTGATGAGAAATGGGGAATTCCACCCCCGCCCAGAGGGCAGTAAGGGAAGGACTTATTAATCTAGGGCATTTAAGCAAAGACTTTAAAAAGTGAGGGAATGACTTTGCTGGTATCTTGGGAATAAATTCTAGGCAGAAGAAACAGCCAGGAACAAAAGCCCTAAATTGGTATTGTCTGTGTGCTTCTGAAAAAGCAATGAGGCTGGTGCAAATGGATCCAGGTGAGCGAGGAGAGTAGAACGAGATGAGCTGCTGGTGAGAGACAGCCGGCAGGAAAGGGAGGAAAGTAATATTAAATTTATTTTCCATTTACATGATGAATTGGTTCACAGTACACAAACTGTACTGTGCTGTGGTAGTAAAGAGAAGAGGCATTTGTCATAGTCTGAAGGCAAGGAGGTAGGGAAGGGTGCTTTTACATAAAGACACCTGAGGTGAATCCTCAACCGCCAGAAGTAGGTAAACAAGTGAGAGGGTGGGAAAGTGTTTTCCAGACAAAGCGAGGGGGGAGAATTCGCAAAGGCACTGAGTCCCAAGAAAACACTGGTTCTTCGGGAGTACATGTGTAGAATATGACTACAATTTAAGGTAGGATGGGGGAATTGGGAGGAAAGATGGCCCTGCAGATATAAAGAGGTCAGAACTTGAAGGGACACCTGGGAATATGTTAATTTAATGGCTGTATTACGCTGCTTGGAAATAGCTTTATTGTTTTCTAATTATAAATATATACTCAGTGCGAAATAATCTGGAAATGCAAGAAAAGCTATAAAATAATAAAATTAGAAAGTGCTGATAATGCCATCTCAGAAATATGTACTGTTAATATTTTGGAGCTTATTGTTCTACCTTAAATGTTTATAATGTAGACAATATATATAATTAGATGGGTACATATACGTAAATGAATATACATTTTTTTTATTTTGTAGAAATTGAATCAAACTCTACATGCTGTATTGTAGTCTTCCTTTCAACACAATATTTTGGGAAAATATTTCCATGTCAACAAATATATATCTGTAATCTTTTCTAATGATTGCTATAGCCTTCAGATTCTTGAATAACTTCATATTGGATGCAAGTTTCATGAAGATAGGGACCATGCGTGTCTTGTTCATTGTAGCGTCCCTAACATCTAGCAGCATCTAGAACATAAAAAAACCTTAATGTGCTTAATTGTGGATTTTTAGGTGTCTTTACAATCATTGCTATTATAAACAATGCTGCTGTGGAGAAATATATGCATATATGCTTGCAAACTCTTTGGTAATGTTTTTAGATTACATGCCTAAAAGTTGAAATGCTAAGTAAAAAATGTACGTTCTTTTTGAGGCTTTTTATATCAATTGGCAACTGCCCTTCAGAAGAGTTTTTAATGCCAATTCATAGTCCGACTGAAAATAGATGAGAATGCCATTTTCCTCACGTACTTGCCAACCCTTTATTGGAACAGTAGTATTCATGTTTGCAAATATGATATGTGAAAAAGTAATCTCACTTTAAAACATATATATGTATATTTGATTTCCAGTGAGAAAATATTTTTTTCATATTTTATTGATGTTGATCACTGGTATTTCTTCTTTGGTGAATTTCTTGATTACGTCTGTTGCTGTCTCTCATTTTGTGTTTGTCTTTTCCATATTTATAACTTTTTGCATATAAAAAGCTTTTGGCACCTTGTCTAGGCATTGAATGTTGTAGTTGCTTCTATAACATTAATTTTACCTGTTCCCAATTGTATAGCATTCACACGGTTTGGAATGGATTAACCCCTTTCTCCAGGAGTAGACTCTGATTGGTCTACAGTTTAGAGGATAATTCTACCTTCTGGCCTTGGTGATTAATTCAGGTGCTGGCCCCTAATTCAGGCCTAGGCCAATCAGCGATTAGTTCAGAGGTGGCCAGTAGTAGCACTCCCATGGAGGAATACTAAACTAAGACAATTGAGAAATTACACCCTACATTCCACAGGGATAGGCACTAGTCCAAGCTCAACTGGATCAGGTGATGGAAATACTCCCTGAACAGAGTGATTGAGTTTAAGAGTAATCAGAAATAAACTTAAGACACGTTTTGTATTACGGGAAGTAGGACATCTTCTCTCCTTGCAATTCACAAAAAATTATATAGCCCAAGCTGCAAGTCACAACTATCTCATGAGTATGAAGAAAGCCAACCTGAGGATGAAGCCAGAACTAGAAGGAGTATGGAATCAAGAGAAACACAGACAATGAGATCCAGAGCTCTGTTATAACCATACCAGATGCCTACTCAAACTGATAAAATAGAATTTTCTAGAAGTATTTTAAGGCAGTTTAAGAATATATGAAGGTAAAATAAATTTTTTATTCTACTTATTCTTAATTGATCTATTTTATAACTGTCCAAAGTAATAATCCAACAACATATTAGGTCATTACAGCATATGGATAAGTGAAATAAAAGGCTGC
Source organism: Leptonychotes weddellii (assembly GCF_054177405.1). Classification (NCBI taxonomy): domain Eukaryota; kingdom Metazoa; phylum Chordata; class Mammalia; order Carnivora; family Phocidae; genus Leptonychotes; species Leptonychotes weddellii. The sequence goes on along the minus strand of NC_138385.1, from coordinate 6,895,376 downwards.
AATGTTATAAGGGACAGGAGGGAGGAATTGAGAACATTCTATTATGTGACCTTCATATCCATGAAGTGATAGAATGTTATTTGAAAGTTGACTTGGATCAGTTGTAAATTTATATTGTAAACTCTTGGGTAAAAACTAAAACAATTTTTTAAAAGTATAATTGATATGGTAAGAGAGGAAAGAAAATGGAATCATATAAAATGTTCCACTAAACCAGAGAAGGAAGAACAAGATGGGAAGGGGGGAAAAAACAAGTGCAACTAATGAAAACAGTTACAAACATGGTAGGTATTAATCAAATATAACAATAATCACTTTAAATATAAATAGTCTAAATACACCAATTAAAAGACAGATACCAACATAGTGGATAAAAAAAAAGACCCAGCTATATGTTGTCTATAAAAAAAGTAACACCGAGAAAGTGTAGTATACTTCAAGGGAAGAGGAAAAATTAAAATGAACTCAGGGGAAACATATCTGAACCACTAAAACAGATAAACCTGTTAAAAAGGACAGGCAGTTAACATTTAAACAAAAGCAAGGGGAAAACAAATTTATGGAAAGTAAAAGATCTTTATAAAATGATGTTGATTATCTCCAGTCTGATACACAGATAATTTAAAAATAGGCCTATTTGCAACATTCACTAATGAAAAAATTCCCCAATACCTAAGCCTCCCAAATTAAAAACCATCTGCTGCACAGCAATCACAGGTGGTATAGTTGAGAGGTAAGAAATACTTGATAATGGCAAAACCAGTTTCTTAGCTTGTGAAAGCAATTGAAGAAAGTACAGAACTTGGAAAATACACCTAAGAACGCATTAAAAAGAATTGTTAAAAAATCCTACCTCCCGGGAAAATATTTTATTTTTGTTTCTTACTGTAAGCTCATTTTAAAATCGAGATGACTAGAATTTATGGCATGGGGAGTTTCACCTCATTTGTATTTCAAGATTTTCTTTCTACTTGTTCTGATTTGATGTTTCCCATTCAAACAACTACCTTATTGTGATCTTGTGGCCTCTATGAAGTATTTTTGCCCATTTTTCTTGATGTAAATGTTTTTCCATATGTCTTATTTTTTGCTTTTTATTTAGCATGCAGTTTGAAGGATTTTAAAGTCAGATAAAATAAAGTCAAATTAATCAATTGGTCCAAGAAATATTTGTTGAATACCTCCTTTGGGCATTTACATCAGCAAGCACAAGAAAGAAAAACTCCTGTTTTCAAGGAACTACATTGGAGAGAATTAATACCTTACATGTTATTCAACAGTCTTTTATATTATTTATAATTATCCTCTTGATAATTATATTAGGTATTTTAAAATATTTTATATAAGGAAACTGAGTCCTAGAGAGGTCAAGTGACTTGTGAACATCACATGGCTAAGAAAAAGCTGGGCCAAGTTTATAACCCAATTTTGCCTTTGACTTTCAGGAGAACTTCAGGAAATGGCATTGTTCTTGTTACAGGAATGATGATGCTATATTTGAATGAAGAATGTTTCTGAAAGCAAACGGGAAAATGACCAAGCACAGCTACTGAGCCCCAGCCTGCATGTTTAATCTTTTAGGATTTAATGAGCATTTGCTGATTTCTGATAAATCTCCCTTTCTTCCAGTAGAGACATAACCTCTTCTGATGCTGGGTTTATATGAGAATCAGAATAGTTCAAGCATTTTGACCCAATATTTGGGGAGGGGCTTTGTTTACAGAGAGCCTAACATAAATAGTTGAATGTTTACAATGGATCTTAAATTGTAGGGGGAAAAGTCCTTAGGACCAAAATATATGAGAATAAAATAAAGCTATGTATTTTCTTATCATAATAGGTCAGATTCTCATCAGAAAACATTTTTTTCTAATAATGCATCCCTTTGGAACTATGCAAAATGTATTTTAGAAGAATTATATAACTTGTTATTATAGAGATAAATATATCTCTTTTTCTATAATTTCCTTCTTTGGGGGGAGAGTTAGATAATAGTATGTTGATTACACACTGTGATGGACACCAAAAAATAGTAAAAACAAAAATAAACCAAACATTCCCAAAGCAGGTTTTATTTTGTTCTTGATGCAGTTTCTTTTTACGTTCTGTTTTGTTTTATATGGTTTCCCTTGAATGATTACTTTCACTCACATGGACTTAACTTCTTACCATACTTCAATAACTCCTATTCTGAGTTTTCTTCTGAATTCTGAGACCACATTTTTCTACTACTACCTGGACATCTCCACTTGGGTGACACAGTGGCAATGAAAACTCGGGTAGGACTGGAAGCAACTTAATTATCTTCTCCCATACACGTGTCCCTCCTTGTATTAGCCTAAACCAGTTAATATCTCCACTAGCTATACTCCATCTCCCTGGAGAGATATAGAAGCCATTCTTAGTTCCTTGCCCTCTCTAATCACCCATTGTCAACAGGTCCTGTCAATTCCATTCCAATAACTCAAGGGTGCCCCCTCTAATACATTCACAATGCTTTAGTTCATGTACTACTGATCTAATAGCCAAACTTCTGAAATATTCACATATCATGGTTATGATTAACCCAAATAAGTACAACAGTGCAGCTAGAAAGAGGCATGCATGCAATTAATGATTCTGATAATTGACTATATAATATAATCTGGATAAGGAGGAATCTGAGGGTATAAGTGGGTGACAGAAATCAAAAGGATGTAAGTTCAATGTATTAGAGATGCTAGAAGGTGGTCAAAAATGTTTTAGATGTGGTACTAAAGAGAGCGAGTTGGAAAGTGAGAAGGCTATGGCCAAGGAATGGGATCCTGGAGGAGTTGTGGTTACTGGAAATGATAAAGTCTAGGATGTGGCCATGGGAGTGACTGATTATAAGGAAGTGAAAAACAAGTTCACTGGAGGAAAGGAAAAGGAACTGAGAAGACAGATGACTGGTAGGACCATCTGTGTTAATGTTGAAATTGTCCAGAATTAGGGCAGGAGTAGAGTCGGAGAGAGTTGCAGGGAGTCAGGAGTCTGTAAAAGAGGGACGATGGGGTCCATGTTGTGAAAAGATGAGATCTTTTTCAAATGATGGGATGTATATTGTTGATGATAATTTCCAGAGGATCCAGCAAATGAGTTTCAGGAGTTGAGGGGAGGTAGGAGAAATAGAAAAGAAAGATGTAATATGGATTTTAGAGTCCAGGAGAGAAAGAATGAATGACTCAGGACTCGGGTTCTAATGGGAACGGGCAGCAAATATAAATCATATATAAAAACAAGATGAAATCTATTTTTTATTGTGGTAAAAATATAGAACATGAAATCTAACCTCTTAACAAAATTTTAAGTGTTCTATACAGTCTTGTTTACTATTTGCCCCTTGTTGTACAACAGACTTTGAGAACTTTTTCATCTTGCATGGCTGCAACTCTATACTTCTTTTTTTCTTTTCCCTTCACCCATTTTCTTTTAATTTTTTGGGGGGGAATTTTTTTTATTATGTTAGTCACCATACAGTACTTCATTAGTTTTTGATATAGTGTTCCATGATTCACTGTTTGCGTATAACACCCAGTGTTCATTGTGAAACTCTATACTTCTTGAGCATCAACTTCCCATTTCACAAATACCCCCAGTCCCCGGTGACCACCATTCTTACTTTCTTCTATGAGTTTGACTACTTGAATTACTATATGATTCCACTTATATGAGGTATTTGTCCTTCTGTGACTGGCTTATTTCACTTAGTATAATGTCCTCATCCATATTGTAGCATATGACAGGATTTCCTTCTTTTTAAAAGCTGAATTATATTCCAGTGTATGCATATACCACACTTTCTTCACCCAGTCATCCATCCATGGACCTTTTTTTTTTCAAGCTATCTTGTCCTTTATTTTTTTTTAATTTTATTTTATTATGTTATGTTACTCACCATACATTACATCATTAGTTTTTGATGTAGTGTTCCATGATTCATTGTTTGTGTATAACACCCAGTGCTCCATTCAATACGTGCCCTCCTTAATACCCAACACCGGGCTAACCC
>NC_138385.1:6869176-6890846 GCF_054177405.1 Leptonychotes weddellii | reverse complement strand
GCTGAGATGAAGAATTCCTCATATCAGTGAGATCATGATAGTTGTCTTTCTCTGATTGACTTATTTCACTTAGCATAATACCCTCTAGTTCCATCCACCTTGTTGCAAATGGCAAGGTTTCGTTTTTTGATGGCTGCATAATATTCTATTGTATATATACACCACATTTTCTTTATCCATTCATCTGTTGATGGACATCTTGGCTCTTTCCATAGTTTGGCTATTGTGGACATTGTTGTTATAAACATTGGGGTGCACGTACCCCTTCGGATCACTACATTTGTATCTTTGGGGTAAAAACCCAGTAGTGCAATTGCTGGGTCGTAGGGTAGCTCTGTTTTCAACTTTTTGAGAAACCTCCATACTGTTTTCCAGAGTGGCTGCACCAGCTTGCATTCCCATCAACGGTGTAGGAGGGTTCCCCTTTCTCCGCATCCTCGTCAACATCTGTTGTTTCCTGACTTGTTAATTTTAGCCATTCTGACTGGTGTGAGGTGGTATCTCATTGAGGTTTTGATTTGTATTTCCCTGATACCGAGTGATGTTGAGCACTTTTTCATGTGTCTGTTGGCCATTCATCCATGGACCTTCAGATTGTTTCCACCTCTGTTCTATTGGGAATAATGTTACAAGGAACATGGGAATGCAAATGTCTTTTTGAGATCCTGATTTCAATTATTTTGGTTAAATACCCAGAAGTTGGACTGCTGAATCATATGATAGTTCTATTTTTAATTTTGGGGGTAACCTCCATATTGTTCTCCTGTTTTCCATAGTGGCTGCACCAACTTACACTCCCACCAACTGTACACAAGGGTTCCAATTTTCCCACATCCTTGCCAACATCTTTTATTTTCTGTTTGAGATGTGTATTTATATATTTATATAACTATCTATCTAAGATGGCCATCCTTGCAGGTATGAGGTGATACTTCATTGTGATTTTGATTCTCATTTCTCTCATAATTAGTGACATTGAGCATCGTTTCCTACATCTTTTGGTCAGTTTTTAAATTTTTTTCCAGCTTTATTGAGATATAATTGATATATAGCATTGTGTAAATTTAAGGTATAGATAGTATTAATTTGATACAAGTATATATTGCAAAATTATTACCACTATAGTCTTAGCTAGCACCTACATCATGTTACATAATTACCCATTTCTTTTTGTTGCTAAGAACTATTTATTTATTTATTTATTTATTTATTTATTTATTTATTTATTTTTACCTTTTGGCCCCCTTCATCTATTTCTCTTATTCCCCGTGCCATGCCTCTGGCAACACCAACCTTTTCTCTGTATCGATGAGCTTGGTTTGTTTGTTTAGATTCTACATGTAAGAGAGATCATACAGTATTTGTCTTTCTCTGTCTTATTTCGTTTAGCATAATGCCCTTGAAGTTCACCCGTGTTGTAAGATCTAGTGTCTTAGCAGCTTTCAAGTATATAATGCAATACTATTAAGTATAATCACCATACTGTACATTGGATTTCCAGAATTTGTTTATCTTACACCTGAAGTTTATACCCTTTGACCAACATCTCCCCATTTCCCACACCCCTAACCCCTGGCAACCACCACTCCACTCTCTGTTTCCATGAGTTTTGGATTTTTAGATTCCACATGTAAGTGATATCATACAGTATTTGTCTTTCTCTGACTTATTTTACTTAGAATAATGCCCTCAAGTTCCACCCATGTTGTTGCAAATGGCAGGATTTCCTTCTTTCTGATGGCTGAATGATATCCCATTATATGTGCATGTATACATGTATAAACATATATATAAATATATATCACATATAGAATATATATAACATATATAATTAATACATATAATATATAACATATATAAATATATTTATATATAGAACATCTTTATTCATCTGTTGACAAACATAGGGTATTTCCGTATCTTGGCTATTGTGAATAATGTTGCAATAAACATGGGAGTTCAGATATCTCTTCAAGATCAGGATTTCATTTCCTTCAGATACATACCCAGAAGTGGAATTGCTGGATCATACGGTAGTTCTATTTTTAATTCTTGAGGAACCTCCATATTGTTTCCCACAATGGCTGTAACAATTTACATTCTCACCAACAGCACACAAGGGTTACTTTTTTTCCACATTCTCACTAACATTTGTTAGCTGTTGTCCTTTTAATAACAGCCATTCTAACAAGTGTGATGTGATATCTCATTGTGGTTTTGATTTGCATTTTCCAGATGACTAGTCATATTGAACATCTTTTCATGTACCTGTTGGCCATTTGTATGTCTCCTTTGGAAAATGTTTACTCAGGTCCTTTGCTCATTTTAAAATTGGATTTTTTTTCTTGTTTTTGTTTTTTTGCTATTGAGTTATATGAGTTATTTATATATTTTGGATATTAACCCCTCCTGAGATATATGACTTGCAAATATTTTCTCCCATTCTGCAGGTTGCCTTTTCATTTTGTTGTTTCTTTGCTTTTGGTGTCACATACAAAAAAATCTTTGCCAAGACCAACGTTATGAAGTTTTTCTCCTATGCTTTCTTCTAGGAGTTTTATAGTTTCATGTCTTCCATTTAAATCTTTAGTCAATTTTGAGTTTCTTGTCGTGTGTGGTATAAGATAAGGGTCTAATTTTATTCTTTTGCATGTGGATATCCAGTTTCCCAACACCCTTAGTTGAAGAGAAGGTAGGATGAAATTTAATCATGATAATCACAGGCAGGAAGAGGTGACAAGCCTGTAGGAAAGGCACTGGGGTGAGGGGCCTTGCCAGGAACAGATAGAATTCTGGGGCTCCCACTTGATCCCTGATGATGGTTGGATGGAGTCCTGCAGAGAGGTGTTATCACTCTCAGCACACAAGCTCCTCTTGACCTCTGCTGAAAAAAGCCTCAGAGCCAGCAGTATGGCGCTCTCATTGTGAGTCCATGAGCACTTTGTTGGCTTCTGCCCTTGGTTTCTGCAAAGGAGTGGTGTTAATACAAGAACATGGAGTTCTTCCTGACTTCTGGTAAAAGAAACCTCTGATTTAAATAGCTTCAACCTCTTCTATGTCAACTATATTTCAATATTAATTAAATTAATTAATAACTTCAACTCCTACCCACACACCAGTTTGTCTATGTTTTTTTTATTATATTTTCAAAACAGATTTCTTTTTTTTAAAGATCTTATTTATTTATTTGAGAGAGAGAGTGAGAGAGAGAGAGCACATGAGAGGGGGGAGGGTCAGAGGGAGAAGCAGACTCCCCGCTGAGCAGGGAGCCTGATGCGGGACTCGATCCCGGGACTCGATCCTAGGACTCCAGGATCATGACCTGAGCCGAAGGCAGTCACTTAACCAACTGAGCCACCCATGTGCTCCTCAAAACAGACTCTTAAATGTAGTTTGCAGAATAGAGTGATTCTCTCTCCCCCTTATACTCCTAGATAACTCTACTTCTGATAATAATTTACATCACAGTGTTTATTTTTTTTTTAAGATTTTATTTATTTATTTGAGAGAGAGAGAATGAGAGACAGAGAGCATAAGAGGGAGGAGGGTCAGAGGGAGGAGAAGCAGACTCCCCGCCGAGCAGGGAGCCCGATGCGGGACTCGATCCCGGGACTCCAGGATCATGACCTGAGCCGAAGGCAGTCGCTTAACCAACTGAGCCACCCAGGCGCCCCACAGTGTTGATTTTTAATAAATCTACCCCTCTGGCATGTTTTTCTGATTAGCCACATATTCAAATAACTATCATATAGGCAGCATGTAGTAAATAGTAAAATAAATGAGTAGAGAGAATTAAAAAAAAAAACTAATAATGGGGTAATTGAGAAAAGGACTCTGGGGGGGTAGCTGTTAGTCTGGGCTTTAAAGAATGTTAGATTTGTGGTCACAGAGGATAGCATGGATATAGATGAAGAGGGGAAACAGGGGGGTCTTAGGGAAATCATTGCATTAGTCAACTTTTCTGGAGCATAGGTTGCTTGAATAGAGGTTGTTATGGATATGGCTAGAAAGAGAAGTTGAAGCCTGTTCATAGGGGATCTTTCCTGTTAAGTCTAAAGAGTTTGCACTATACTTTGTAAATGCTAAGGAGCAAAAACAGCTTTTGCAATAGGAAATGACATGTCAAATATGCTATCCTTTTCAAGGGGAATTACACCCATTTGATACTGATCTTTTTTGTTATTGTTGATCTATTTGGATATATTCTCTCTCTGTTCATGGCTTCTTATTTAAGTTTTTTTTTTCTTTTTTATCCCTACATATCCTTGGATCCTTTTTTAACTCCAAGTATCGTCATTTCTTTGTGGAATATGACCAAGTATCCATGCGTATTTAAGTATATACTCGAGTTCTTTTGGGAAACAAGGCACTCTTAACATTTGCTTTTGGTCAGCCTCAGCTCTTGAGGCATAGAAATCTATAACCTTCCACTACAACAGCAAGCATTTCAGCAAGTCCTACAACAGAGCATTAAAGTGCGATAGTGTCAAACGGTTATAATATATGCAGATCAGGAATAATAACATTGGCCTATCCCTAGACATAAGCTCTCTCTGTCCATATCAGCCTGCTAGCTGCTTGAGATAATCGATTTTCTACAAACAAGGCATGAAAGTGCTCCCACTTCCTTTGAAAGGACAGCACACCCAGGATGTCTTTCACTCTTATTGATTTTAAATCACATTCAATGACTGACTTTGAATTATCAACTGGGTTTCCCTGGAGTTAAAGTGCCAGAAAGATTTAATTAGAGAGCCACAGTCTAGATAAAAGATACCATATCATTGACTTAAAATCTGAACTGAGCTTCTCTTTTTATGCTGATGGGTGAAAAAACTCCATGTTTTAGTTTTTTTTTCTAAAATGTTTTCTGAGGTCGTGCAGGCTTCTTGAGGTCAGGGACTCTACCTTATGTATCTCCATATCTGTAAAGCTTAGGCGAGGCCCTGGTATTAAGTGGGTACTCTGGAAGAGTTTTCAGTTGATTTGATTGAAAGGTCTTTTACTCTTTAAAAAAAAATTTTTTCAAAACGAAAGTTAACATCAAATTAAATATTCCACACTCTAAAACAATTTATAAAATGTCTGTCCAAAAGCATATAAATATCTTAAGTATCTTGCTATATTAAGCAATTAGAATGTGAAACTGGAAGGAGTTTCTGATGTCACCAGGGAATGATTTCAGATATAAGCCTCAGCAATGTGTGTGGTTCTTACCATGCTGTTATATTTTTCATCTATAATGTAGACATTACATAGAATTTATGGAGCTGTGTGAAAATTTCTCTGGGAGAAATCCCCACACAGAGAATGATGGAGTTGTAAGGTTTGCATGTATTTAATTGACTAGAGTTGGATCACTCTCGATAATGGCTGTACCAGTCCATATGCCTTCCTATCAACAGTGCAATGTCCCAACAAGTCAACCAGGTTTTAATAGTATCCAGCTTTCTGATTTTTGCCAGTCCAATAATAAGTGCACTGTTATTTCATTTTCATATCAATTTATGGAAGTATTTGAGATGCCCTGGTTTACACACAGGAAAGCTAGGCATAGAAAGATGAAGACATTTGCCCAAATCCACACAGCTAGATGTGTGCTGTCTGCTAATAGAATTGGTTTGCTCATCTCACTTGGAGTCCGGGTGACCTCTTCAAAGAATTTCCTTCTGTGGAGAATTGTGTTACACAGACTACCACTCCAGTTCTTCTGTAGTTAATAGCCTATAAGTTCTGTATTCATGCAGTTGTCATTCTTCTAATATGCTTAAGATTGTCTCATCCATTCCAGGGTGGAACTTGCAAATGAGTTGTTCCAAAACAACCAAGTGGAGTTCTCCATTCAGCAGAGAGGGGGGGCAAAAAACTGGCTTTAAAACCAAGCATTCACACATATGTTGGCTGTTTGACTATGAGCAAATAACATCTATGCATCTCAATTGATCCTTCTGCCAAATGAGGACAATAAAATCCAAGTCACACAGAATGTGGGGGGATTAGATGAGTAATCATAAATTAAAACTACCCTAGCACAAACCACATCTGACATACTGTAAACAGTAAATAAGTGGTTTACAATGTGTTTGTTACTATCTTTTTTAAAAGATTTTATTTACTTGAGCAAGAGAGTGTGAGAGAGTGAGAGAGAGAGCATGAGAAGGGGGGGCAGAGGGAGAGGGAGAAGCAGACTCCCCACTGAGCAGGGAGTCAGACAGGGGGCTGGATCCCAGGACCCTGGGATCATGACCTGAGCCGAAGGCAGACGCTTCACTGACTGAGCCACCCAGGCGCCCGTGTTTGTTATTATCTCAATACCTTCAAGATAGTATCGGCACAATAAGTTTATTTTCCTTAAATAAATATGCATTAATTTTAATATATGTAAAGCATATTTATTATAAAAGTCAAAATGAATACAAATGTGTACACATTTTTTTTTAAAAAAAATCATGGGACACCTGGGTAGCTCAGTTGGTAAAGCGTCTGTCTGCCTTTGGCTCCCTGATCAGCAGGGAGTCTGCTTCTCCCACTCCCTCTGTCCCTCCCCCCGCTTGCTCTCTCTCTCTCCCTCTCGCTCTCAAATAAATAAATAAATAAATAAAATCTTTAAAAAAAATTTTTAAATAAAAAAAAATCAGATCATTCCCCAGTCACGTTTCTCAGAGGTAACTTTAGTTCTTAAAGACCTCTTTCATTGCATATGCATATAAATTTGTTATTAACAGAAATAGGAACATAATCCATATATTTTCAATGATTTGATTTTTTTCCTTATCTATTTATATCTTCATTTAATAACCTTGTATTCTATGGCATGGCTATACCCAGAGGTACACTAGTAAATATCTAATAACTTGTTCTCCAGAATAAAAAGGCCCTAATTTGTACCATTTTCCCCTCAATGATGAATTCCTGTCTCACATTGAGTTTATCTTTGTGTATGGTGTAAGAGAATGGTCCAGTTTCATTCTTTTGCACGTGGCTGTCCAATTTTCCCAGCACCACTTATTGAAGAGACTGTCTTTTCTCCAGCTGTACCATCATTTTTTTTTTCAAATGTCTTTTACAAGCAACTTCTAAACAAAAGAGAGAGATTATTTTAGGATATACCAAAACGATTATGGTGTGGAATAGTAAAAGGATTTCTGTTTGAAAATTGAAGTGAGTACATGAATAACAAGTCTATATTTTCTCAAAAACAGTCTTTGTAAAATGGTACAAGAAGTATAAAATATAAAAAAACCTTATGGTTTTGAAAAACACATTACAAATACAGTATCAACCTAAGTTTATGAAATACTGAAGTATGTGCACATATACACACATTCAGATTAAGATTCAAAGTTGTATTTAGATAAATACTAGTTAGATGTAAAGTTGACCATGAGAATTCTTATCAGTAGGCAAAGGGATTATTGGTTATTTTCATTTTTCTTTAAGCTTCTGTATTTTTAAAATATTTTACAAAAAGCTTACTATGTTTGTACTTTATAATTCAGGTTTAAAACTAAAATTCCACTTTTATGATCAGATTCTGTAGTCCCGAAATACCCTACTTTTAGAAAGTGTTAGAAATATAAGGCAAGCAAAGTATTGTAAGGACTCAATCTATGTAAATAGTCGCTGAAATCATATATAATTATTTAGCCACTGAATGTCAAAGGTCCATTGTTTAAATTTGCTAGCATTAACTTGTTTAGCACTACTACTCCTTATAGACTAATAAAGCATAGTTTTCAAATAAATGTAATTGAATTACATATACATGTACTAAAAATATTAAATAAAATTGGTAATATTCAGAGTCTGCTAATATTCACTGAGTCATTTTACTAAATGTGTAATTTTCCCAGTAAACAGTAAGTACTGAATAAATGTTAGCTTCCAATTCTGTTATTACATCGTTTCTTTCTTTTTTTTTTTTTTAAAGATTTTATTTATATATTTGACAGAGAGAGACACAGCGAGAGAGGGAACACAAGCAGGGGGGGTGGGAGAGGGAGAAGCAGGCTTCCCGCAGAGCAGGGAGCCCGATGCGGGGTTCGATCCCAGGACCCTGGGATCATGACCTGAGCCGAAGGCAGATGCTTAACGACTGAGCCACCCAGGCGCCCTACATCGTTTATTTCAAACTCTAGGCATACTTGTAGTCAATGTCCCAGTAGTAAAATAAGAACAATTCGAAGTTATTCAGACAGGAAGTGTGTTTTCTTTTGTTTGTTTTGGTTTTTTACAGTAAATTAGTTCTTTTCAAAACCATTACAAGGGATAAGACTTCCACTTCTGAGAAAAACGAAGTAACAAGAACTTCTTTACCTTCCTGTTTGCAACAACTAAAAAATCAAAGTATATTGACCATCAGCTTTCAAGACATGGGACATTGGCTAATAAAGGACAGTGATGTCCAAGGTGAGGCTTAAGAGGACCCAGCTTATGGCCTGGACTGAGTTTCCAGGTTGTGGTACAGAAGCAAGAAACCTGGTAAGATCCTGGTGGTTCCCCCAAGGTGAAGGGATAGAGCTGGGGGTCCAGGCAGATCAAGGTGGCTGGAGTTCAGGGGACAGAGCACCAGAGGGGAATGAGATAGGGGGGTGGAGAATGGGAGAAGGAGAGAGAGAGAACTTAAGGGATCTACAGATGCCCCCCAACCCCCGGAGTACTCAGCATACTACTGATTAGCAAATGTGTGTGAGGGAACTACCTTAGGCCAAGGGAAGAGCTACCCAAGAGGTTTGGGAAGAACAATCCCTCGGGCTCAAACAGGGCTGAGGATAGTGTGCAGAGTATTCTGTAGAACACAAAGTAGTGTACGCAGAGGGGTTTGCAGCCGGGGTGGGGCAAAATTAGCCCTAGACTAAATATTACTCTCATCCCACCTAACAAAGCTTACAGCACCCAAAAGTATTGCAGTGTTTCCTAGCAGCTCATTAAGCAAATTAATCCAGTGTGTCTTTACCTTTACAGTCTTTGTGATTACCATCATGTATTTAGAATCTCCCATTTAAATGTAGGATGTGTGTATTACATACATGACCTCTGGGATTATAGACTGGAAGTGCTTTGGAAGTCATCTCAAAACAGTTCCAAACCATTAGGAACTTTCTATAGGAAGGAGCAGTGGTAACTGCCAGCCTGTGTTGGGACCAACGGTGCAACAGGGCCTTCTCCAAGTGAACTCCACGGCAGAAGACAATGATTTTTTTATTTTTTATTTTATTTTTAAAGATTTTATTTATTTATTTGAGAGAGAAAGAATGAGAGACAGAGAGCATGAGAGGGAGGAGGATCAGAGGGAGAAGCAGACTCCCTGCTGAGCAGGGAGCCTGATGCGGGACTCGATCCTGGCACTCCAGGATCATGACCTGAGCTGAAGGCAGACGCTTAATGACTGAGCCACCCAGGTGCCCCAAAGACAATGATTTTTTTAAAGGATAAATACTAAAAATATGCTGTTTTGAATATTACAAACTTTTTGCATTTTTATTGCAGTGAAATGTACATAAAGTAAAATTCCCCCTATTACCCATTTCTAAGTGTACAGTTCAGTAGCATTAAGTTCATTCACAATGCATTTCCAGAACTTTTTCATCATTCCAAACAGAAGCTCTGTCCCCATTGGGCAAGAACTCCCCACTCTGCCCTCCCCCCAACCCCTGGGTAATTTCTATTCTACTTTCTGTATCTGTGAATTTGCCTCGTCCGGGTACCTCATATAAGGGGAATTATATAGTTTGTCCTTTTGTGTCCGGCTTCTTTCACTTGACATAATGTTTTCAAGGTTTATCCATGTTGTAGCATGGATCAGGACTTCATTCCTTCTATGGCTGAATAATATGCCATTGCATGGATATAGATAGCATGTTTCATTTAGCCAGTCATCTGCTGATGGACACTTGTGTTGTTTTCACCTTTTAGCTATTGTGAATAATGTAGCTATGAACACTGGCATACAAATATTTGTTTGAGTACCTCTTTTCAATTTTAAGTGGTATAGAAGAGGAATTGCTGGATCATATGGTAATTCTATATTTACTTTTTAAGGAACCACCAAACTGTTTTCCACATCCTTACCAACACTTGTTAGTTTTAATTTTTTCCACAGTGGCCTTCCTGGTAGGAAGTGGTATCTCATGATTGTGATTTGCATTTCTCTAATGATTAATGATGTTGAGCATCTTTTTGTGCACCTATTGGCCATTTGCATATCTTCTTTGGAGAAATATATACAAAAATCCTTTGGCCATTTTGAATCGAGTTTAGTTTTTTATTTAGTTATAGAATAAACCTGAGCTTCTGAAACCTAAATCACAAAAATGTTTAGAATTTGAACTAACAAAAGGCTTTATTGAGGAAGACTGTTTTACTACTGTTGTTATTTAGAAATGTTGAGGTGTGGTGATAATTAAAAGACCAGCTTTTACTGGGTTTTATAGTTGTATTAAAACTCTGCAGACAAAGATCCTCTTAATCACCTGCCCTGGGAGTGGACTACTCCCACCACCCGACCCCCAGTTTCTTAGCAAGAAAGGAAACTAATCAGTATTGGATTTGTTCCCTCCCAACATTATTCTAGTCCTTGGGAATGCTGATGGTGACTTTTAGTAAGGTGAGCATTTCTGAACACCTTTAGCTTACAGCATATGGTGGTGGGTACAGTGAACCCCACTCTGAGGCAGGTGACCAGGAAGTGATTTCTTTGTTTTGCCTTTTTTTTTTTTTTTTTGGAAAGTATCATATAGTCACAGTCACTGTCCACACCTCAAACCCTCTTCACATCTGGGTTGTGGCAATCTAGACCCTAATGTTGTTCCCTACCCCAAACAAATGCAGTAACACCACATCCGTATATTCTTTGCCCCTGTGATAAAGTGTTCAGGAGGGGAATTTATCTTCAGTGCTCAGTTCTAAAGCTCGGTCCTTATCCCTTATGTCTGGCTAACTGTGGACCTGAGGGTCTGGTCCCCAACCATCCAGGACACCACGTCCCTCCTTTCTCACACACCTGTCTCAGCTCCTGCTTCCCTCCCCACCAACGGAGAATTCAGAGACACACAGAATTTCATCTTTTCACAACTTGATTTTTATTTTAATCACAGCCATCAGTTTACCCTGCTGGTATGAGATTCAGCTTCTATGTGGTTGGCCATTTCCCAGAAACCAGGCCTCTGAAGACTCAACAGATGTTTCTTTCTTTTTTTTTTTTTTTTTAAGATTTATTGATTTATTTGAGAGAGAGAGAGAGAGAGAGAAGGGAGAGACAGAGGGAGAGGGTGAGTGAGAGAAGCAGACTACCCACCAAGTACAGAGCTCAACTAGGGGCTTGATCTCAGGACCCTGGGATCATGACCTGACCTTAAATCCAGAGTCAGATGCTTAACCGGCTGAGCCACCCAGGTGCCCCTCAACAGGTATTTCTAATGTCTTTGGCCTTTTTTATTCAGTTACTGGCTGCACAAGTTATGTGAAGTGGTGGGTTTCTCCAGGGTCTCTTGTTCTGGGACATTTGTTCTTGTCTCTTATTTTAATTTCTTCTCCTACTTTGATGCCATTTCTATTCAGCATATGGTAACAGTTGAATATTGTTGGCTTCATGCTCTTTTCAGCTTTTTTGAATGAGTGGTAGATGTTTGAGATTGCTTTTCTCAGGTTCCCTTGAAGGGATCTTTTGGCCTTCCTGGTTGTTTTTGGCACCTGGAAGGGCAAGAGAGTGAGGCCAGGGCATTAGTTTGGAGAAAGAGGATGAGAACTAAATGGGAAGGTGGGGGCTTCATGAAAAGGGGTGTGGATCAATGAGGAGCTTTGTGCTAGGCAAGGATAGGGTAAAGGACTTGGGAGACAAAGTCAATAGGGGAAGAGGAAGAGCTTGCCTGAAGTCATCTCACCTTGACACCATCTCTGGACCTCGGTTGACAGAGGGTCTTTCTCGTTTTCCTCCCTTTGGTCCTTGGGGTTGGTTGTGTTATAACTATTCCAGGCTCCTGTGGTTTCTTGGTTACCTTAGCCGTGATGAAGGCAAGAACCAGCCTAACCCAGAGCCTCTGACCTGCCTATATGTACCCTCCCAAGGAATGAGGAGTAGAGTTCTTCAGTTTGATTGATCAGCTAAGCACTACCCAGTCAATGGTGGCTTGGGGGCCTTAGACATCACTGAGCACCACTTTGGACATCAACATAGCATGGCAGATACTGGGGACGTCATGATGTGGCTTTGAAATCACAAAGTACCACTCTTAACACCTCTGTGGGGGTGATTTTGTGGAGGCTAATGTTCCTCTGGTTGGACAAAAGGGGCTTTCTTTAACCCTCTAAAGAGCATTCTCACACTGACCTGTTAACTTTCCTCATCACTCCGCATTCAAATCTGGAGGCTCACAAGGCAAGGAAAGGGTATTTTCTCTAAGTCATTCCCCATGGCCACCCCTATTCCATGATTCATTCTGTTCTCTCTCACCCTTCACCATTACCTAGTATTTTGTATATCTTACCTAAAATCCCTCCAGGCTAATGTGGCCATTTTTAAGTCTTGATGGAGATGTGGATCATCCTACTTCTCTCCTATTAGAATGGATAAAATTAAAAAGACAATTACAAGTGTTGGTGAAGATGCAGAGCAACTAGAAATCATAGACAATGGTACAATCACTATTGTTACTCTTAGAAAATCTCATTTTTGACTAGACTCAGAGGTAGAAACTCTCAGAGAGGACTGCCTCCATCTCTTGGCAATCTGTTGCTGGCATTTTTCTTTGGCCTCCTTCATTCTCTTGGCCAAAAGTTTAGTGTAGTCTGCAGCCTCTTCCTTATGTTTCTTAGTATGCTGTTTCTTCAGAGCAGTACACTGATGCTTGTGTTGGAGGACATGTGGAGTAACAAGATGCTGAATCTTGGGTGCTTTAGTTCTAGGTTTCTTACCTTCTTTGTTTAGGGCCTTTCTCACAACATACTTGTGGACATCATCTTCTTTAAAGACCTTGAAAAGTTTGCAGATTCTGCTAGCTCTTTTGGGCCCCAGGTGATGAGGCACAGTAGTATCCATGAGTCCAGGAATGTCCTTCTCCCCTTTTTTCACAATGACCAAATTGAAAACACTGAGATTGACATCCACAGAGCAACCCCAGACAGACTTGCACTTTCTTTCTCTAGTCCTACTTGGTCTGTAGCAGGATGCCTGTTACTCAGCAGCAGCCAGTCATGGCCATGGGTCAAGACACCCTGCTTCCTGCAGAAGCCTTGTTTGTCCTTGCCACCACTGATTCAGACCACAGAACCCTTCCATTCTTCCCAGAGCATCAACAGCAACTTCTGTGGCCATACACGTCTCAAAAAAGGTACAAAGTTTGTGTTCATCGTCCACTTTAATGATTTTCTGGCAGCTAGGAACTGGGAAAGAGATGTTCAGCTTTGTCCTAACAGCCTGCCGCATTTGAGGTGCCACGAAAAAGAGCCAGCCATTGCACTCTTTAATTATTTATTTAAGGGCAATGAAAAAATGTCTCCACAAAGACTTGCAGGAATCTTCATAGTAGTTTTATTTGTAATAACCAAAACTGGACATGAAGCAAGTGCAAATGTCCATCAGTGGGTGTGTGGGTGAATAAGGTATTTCCATAGAATGGAATGCTCTTCAGTAATACAAAGTAATGAAATCTGATGCCTGCAGCAACATTGGTGAATCTCAGAAAACATTAAGATGAGTGAAAGAAGCCAGACAAAACAGAGTACATACTGTAAGATTCCATTTATATATAAAACTTAAAAATGTAAACTAATCTATAGTGACAGAAAGCAGATCATTAGCTGCCCGGGGCTGAGGGACAAGGAGCGGGGAGGATTAATTAGATCAATTATAGCTCAATAAATTTGTTAGAACATCAATAAGCAGGCAAATGACGAAGCCCTGGCAGGAAAAAAGAGGGGACAAGTCAAGCAGAGGCTTACAGAGATGCTGCTGCCCAGGGTCGGGGATCTGCAGAAAGTCACTGCCAACCTTACAGATCTTCTTCAGCCTCAAAGCCGATTAAGTGGCTGGGGGCTGCGGAGGGTGCGATGAAAAAACACCCTCTGTTTGAAATCACAAAGTGATCACAAATTGGATCCCAGAGTCCACTTGCCACTTGCAGAGGAAGCAGCAAATGTATCTGAGCTTCTCATTTGCCTCCCAAACCTCATGCCAATGCATCTTAGCATGGTATCTAAGACTCTGTGGATCTCAGCTGGCAAGGCAGTCTGGCAAGAGAGTCCCAAGTTTGCATCATGTGCGATAGAGGGGAGGCCTCAGAGCAGGATGTGAATGCCAACAGAGAGTCAGCAGGCCCCACATAGGATTGGGAGGCCTGAGGCAATGTATAGGGTTCTATATCAGAAGCAACTTTTTTGAAGAGCTGCTCAGGCAAAGCAAGGGAACCAGTGTAACATTTCTTCTGCACTTGCTGTTTAACCTTGGAAAGCCAAAGTCATGTGCTTATAGCTGACTGTGTAATTTCTCACACAAGCTGGGAGACCTCTTTTAAAGTGAAATTGGGGGCATTAATGATCACACCTGAATAAACAAGAGTAAACTAGGCTTGTGCTGGGCAAACAAGGACAAATTGTCCAGCAATCTAAATGAGAAGAGCCCTCTGGATCAATTAGTTTGTGATATAGGATTCAGCACTCTCCAAGTCACAGTTTGACAGATGGTCATAAAACCACTCTGGGGTTCTCTAATTGCAATGAGGTCTGGGAAAAATTGTTTCACCTAAATTATCATGTTGCGCTTGTGATGAGGCCTAAGAGGCTGTTGCTTTGAGGAAATGTGAGCCTCAAATGTAAGAATATAAATGATGCGAAGTTGCCTAATAACTTTGAGGCAACAAACTACAAAATGAACCAGAGAGGGGAAATTCATATTGAGGTTCTGGGAGGAAATGTAGAGATGGTCCTCAGGCAAGAGATCAAATTTAGATTTATTTAAGCCCTCTGCTTACGTCATCTCAGTCCATTCTCTTAACAGCGCCATGACATGGGTAGTATTAACCCAATTTTATAAGTCGAAGAAAGGACAACTAAAGAGCTAAAGCATCCTGTTCGAGTTCACATAGCTAGTGGTGAGTCAGGAATTGAGCATAATTCTCTGACGCCAAGCTTAGTGTTTGTTCCACTAAAGGCCATGCTGTCCTTAGTATGGTCATTTCCCACTAATGGCTTTCAATGCTCATAATGTAGAGACAAACCGGAGTGTGGACCTATTGGAAGATTCATGAAACAATCTGGAATTGGATCTGGAAAATCTGAAATGTTCTTTTAGAGAAATTATAATGGAAGTAGACCCTAGAACCTTATGGTCTGTTGTGTTTGGGGCAGTGCTTTTTAAGCTTTAATGCACTTACAAATCACTTGATAAAATGCAGATTCTGATTCAGTAGGTGTGAGGTGAAGCTTGAAATTTTGCCTTTCTTTTTTTTTAAAGATTTTTACTTATTTGAGAGAGAGAGTGTGCAGGAGCGCAGGAGTGGGGGGTGGGGCAGAGGAAGAGGGAGAAGCAGGCTCCCCGCTGAGTGGGGAGCCCGAAGCAGGGCTCAATCCCTCGACCCTGAGATCATGACCTGAGCGAAATCAGACGCTTAATTGACTGTATCACCCAGGTGCCCCGAAATTTTGCCTTCTGGTTTGTGAACCACTCTTGAGTAAGGAGAGACTGCAGGATATGAGTTGATCTGGGTCATTCTTGAACCCCACTTTAAGAAAGTTTAATTCTGCCAGTGACAAGATCACTCCTATGTGACTCTGTTTTGGTTTGTCTCTAATGTGGACCTGTTGGTATTAGAGCAAACTACCAGTATATCTGGGTTTGGTTTTTTTTTTTTTTTTGAAATTTTGGGGTTTCTCACTCTTGGTTTGTATCAGTTCTAGGTGGGTATATGCAATATATGGTGTTGGATGTATTGCTGTTCATCAGATGCACCTTTTCACTTCTCAACTCAAAGTAGATCTCCTATTTTCTCTCTACTGCCCAGCACTTATGTGAATGACAGGGCTGACCGTTACGTTCTCTGAATAGCCACAGTCAATCTAAATATTAAAGAAGAATATCTGTTTGTCTTCATAGAAAAATCTACACGTTCAAAACACTGTGGTTATCCAAGACAGATCGGCATTGGATCTATTTAGTAGAAAGGATGGCTGCATCATTTCTTGGGTAACTCTCAAATATAATACACTTTCAGTGGGGTTTTCTCCCTCTTTAGATGATATGTACAACTGAATAGTGAAAGAACTAGAAGAAAAATGGGAGAGTATTCTGTCCTTTGATTTATTTAGGGCTCCCGGGGGGCTTGTCACCAAAGGGCAATTCTACAAGGCAGTCTTGATAGGAATGACTGAAGCCTCTTCCAAATTATTAAGCATACTTGCACAATTTAATTCTCTAAGGAGAGTCTCTGAGGAAGATAACCAAGAAAAGGATAGCAATCTTAAATTAGGAGTAAAAACAAATGACATTTTGGAGATTGTAAAAAAAAAAAAACTGGAGAAATGAGTTTTGTTTAAAGAGAGAAAAGGGACAGAATGAATATACAATTACTGAAAAACCTCCTCCTTCTCTTCTAATGACAAAAAGAGCAATATCACCAAAATTTAATCTCAGGGCAAGCAGCAGCAAGAGAACAGCATCTGACTCCGCATTCTACCACCTATTCCCTCTCGTCTCTTTGTTTCTACTCTACCACAGATTACTTCATTACTTTGAAAGGATCTTTTAAAAATCTTGAGTCATTCTGGAAGTCTTTCCAATTGTGGTCTGAACAACCAATATTATGAATTACTTTTTTAATCTTTAACCTCTTGGAAACAAAGAACATTTTGAAAAATTGACATTGCTTGTGTCATTTATTTAATACTCATTCCCTTATAAACATCATTCTACTCAAAAGGCAACACACAGAAATACAGCTGCCTTTGTCGGCAATGACTTTCCCACAGTTCCAATAAATGTCACTGATGCTTTCAGAAAGGAAACATTACCCCCCCCCCACACTCACTTGGATCTTAAAATATTTATTCGGCGATAACCTGAACACGTGTGTTTCACTTGGAGAAGGTGTGTTGGTCCTCGAAGGCTTTTCAAAAATCAATAGTGTGCAAATCGATCCATGAGATCATAGGAAAATTCTGTTACCTTGAAATTTCAAAGTGTTTTCATCTATATTTCTGATGGATCTTCAATTGTCAGAAGACTCTTCAATGACCCCCTTTTAGCCATGTGCAGGAAAGGACCTGTAAATAGCCGCCAGGGTGAGGCTAGCAGAGAATTTAAAGGAGGTCTTTTACTAAGTCAATCTTTGAGGTCTGTTTGTCCAAATTTTACAAAATCATGTTGGGTTTGGTAACACTCCCCTGTATTTAGGTTGGAAGAAATTAATAATATCAACGCACTAAATCTTTCACAATCCTCAGGGAAACCGTTTCAATAGAGAAGGGCTTTCTGAGTTCTTCCTCCCCCTCTCCTACTATTCACTTTTCAGCTACTTTTCTAAAAGCGTCTTTGAAATCACATATCCTTTTGGTGAGTGCTAGAAGAAGAGGGCTTTCTGACTGCGAAGCCAGCTCCTTCTTAGCAACAGATGACCCACACGCACCCGGAATAGCTACAAGCTCTGTGCTTTCTGTGTGTCTCTTGTATGATCCACTGATCAATTTGCTTAGTTTCCCCTCACCTGCTTCCTAGCTAGTAATTACCCAGAGACAGAATCTTTGTGTAACCCTGACTTACAGCTATTAGAATAGGCTGTAATTGTACCCAGTGTAATTGGCTTCAGTGGCAGAGCCCCATTAACCTGGCACAGCCGTTCTTAAAGCAGCCTGTGATCTAGCTCATTAAATTTTATCTTCAGTAATAGGAAAAGTTATGACCTTTGCTGTTCCCGTCTTCATGTATTTATGCAGACATGTCACCTAGGATATCAAAACATAGTGTCATCGAAATGCAGAGGCAAGCCAACCTTGTGTACCCGGAGTGACTACAAATTGATGCCAATTGGAGGCACAACCCATACTTAAAGAGGGTCCTGAGAGGTCCATGGCAAGAAAAGCATTCTGCTGGGTGCCATGCCCTCCTGCCCACATACTTTCCTCTCCAACAATGTGGACGGCGTCTGGCAGCCGAGCTATGGGTCCTGGGAGATGGGCACAGGAGATTTCTCAGCACCACGTGTTCCCACAGTAGAATGACTCGAAGAAGAAAGCCGGAGAGTTTATTTGAGAGCCACAGTGGAAAAAGAACTGGACTGGGTTGTTACCTCAGGTTGGGTCTGAACCTGCCATTAAAAACAGGTGCAAGGTGCTTACCTACTCTGGGCCCAGTTCGCCCATTGAGAAAGTAAGAATAATAGCTTAGGTACTCTCTAAGATCACTTCAAAGATTTCAAGACAGCCAAATAGGCATTATGTTTTCGTTCTTAAAATACCTGAACAATTAAATTGCATCACATCAATTCTCCCTTTCATTCAGAGACAGGACTCATAATGACAACCTCGTGGCTGATCAAGGTAACCCAAAAAAATTCTGTTAATTAAGAAGAAAAGAAGCTTTTGTGTGCCTGAGAGCTTTAGAATGTGCTAGAACATCAGAAGGTTCTTGACCTTACAATTTAATTTTATGTTTGATGGTTAGTTTTCTGTGTTGACTTGGCTAAGATATAGTACCTAGTTATTCAATCAAACACTAAGCTGGATGTTGCTGTGAAGGCATTTTATAGATGTGGTTAACATCTACAATCAGGTGACTTGCAACAAAGTAATTACCCTCGATAGTGTGTGGAGGCCTCAGGCAATCAGTTAAAAGACTATCAGAGTAAAACTGGGGTTTCCATGAAGAATAAATTCTGCCTGTGGATGACAGTTTCAGCTTTTGCCCAAGAGTTTCCATCCTGCTGGCCTGCCCTATATATTTCTGACTTGCCTAGCCAGATGCTACAATTGCATAAGCCAATTTTTTGATTGATAGCTAGATATTTAGATGAAAAATATTTCCTACTATTGGAGCTTGAATTATGTCCCCAAAATGATATGTTGGAGTCCCAATCCCAGACACTGTGAATGTGAAGTTATTCAGAACTAGAGTCTTAACTGATGTAATTAAATTAAGATGAGGTCATACTGAATTAGGGTGGGCCTTAAATTCAATGACCAGTGCCCCTTTGAGGAGAGGGAGATTTGAAGACACAGAAGACACACAGAGAAGAAAGACAAGGAATATCGAGGATTGTCAGCAACCACCAGAAGCCAGAAGAGCCAAGGAAGGATCCTTCCCTAGAGCCTTTAGAGGGAGCATGGCCTTGCTGACACCTTAGATTCCAACCTCTAGCCTCCAGAAGTGTGAAAAGCCTAAGTTTTTGCTTTTTTAAGCGATTTGTTTTGTGGTCACTTTTACAACAATCCTAGGAAATTAATACACCTATTTAACTACTGGTTCTGTTTCTGATTAATACAATGTCCTTTTGGTGAAAATTTATCTTTCTAAGTGAAATTACAGGACTTTTTTTTCCCTCAGGCTATCTCCATAACTACTTTTGCACAAATGGAACTACTTTATTTTTTAAGATTTTTTTTTTATTTTTAAGGGGCTCCTGGGTGGCTCAGTCAGTTGACCATCCGACTCTTGGTTTTGGCTCAGGTCATGATCTCAGGGTCATGAGACTGAGCCCCACAATGGGCTCTGTGCTCAGAGGGGGGTCTGCTTAACATTCTCTCTCTTCCTCTGTTCCTTCCCCCCTCTTTAGATTAAAATAAATAAATCTTTTTAAAAAGATTTTTTATTTTTAAGTAATCTCTACACCCAATGTGGGGCTAGAACTCATAACCCTGAGATCAAGAGTCACATGCTCTACTGACTGAGCCAGCCAGGTGCCCCACAAAAGGAACTACTTCTAAGAAATATTTGCAGGAAAAAAGTCATGGTCAAATAAATGTGCAAACTCTTGGGAAAAGGTATCTTTGGCTTCTTTATTACAGGTCTGTTCAGAGCCTTTACTATGATAATATATGTCAAGCATCTCCAAGACAGATCTATAGAATGTAGCATTTTCCAAAATTATATAAGCTTGGAAATTCTGTTCAGGTATACACATTAATAGCTTCCAAAAGTAATGCTTTTTAAAGAAACACTTTGGAAAATGCTGGATTAGAGCCAAATTAAATTATTTTCTATGCCATTACATTTTTTTTTTTTTAGGATATGATCTTTTGACCAATATAGAGATAAATGCAGAGCTAAAAGGAAGGAAAAGTTAACATACAGAACAGTAGAGCCAAGCGTGCAACATCTAGTGAAACTTTATGAAATCATTGAAAACCTGACAAAACCCATTGCCATCTATATTAGTTAAGATAAGCTAGAATGGTAGAGCCTATGCTGTGGTAATGAATACTCAGTGGCCTTACTCAACAAAGGCTTGTTTGTCACTCATGTCATAGTAACATGTATAGTAACATAACAGGATCAGACAACTCCAGTCAGTGACTCAAGATCTATGCTCCTTGCAACTTGTAACGATGCCATGTACAAGTGTATCACTTACAGACATAGAGGTTGGAGAGAGAAGGCACATGGAGAATGTACAGATTCCTGACTGCCTAGGTCCATATCCCATTGGTCACATTCTGACGGCCAGAACTCAATATATAGCGTTAATTCATTGCAGAGTCATGTCTTCCATTTTAGTGGGAAGTAGGAGGCAAAATATGTAGGTACACATAGAAAAGAATGGCAGATTTGGTGGCGGGAAAACAAAGCATTTCTTGCTGATAGCTTTTATTCCCATCTTTGCTTCTTAACTATAGGCTTATATTTACTGCAGGTTCTCAACTTAGCCTGCACCGGCAAAGCATTCATCCCCTTGGGACTGGAAAAGGTGGGTTGCTTTGGTTTTGGTTTTGGTTTTATCTTTTTGGGATGGGCTTTGTTGATAATGCTATATTTGGGGTGTCCCATTCAGTGATGTCAGCTGACAGTTAAATTGAAATTACAACCTTTGTCAATCCAAATAGAAGTTACATAAAATAGTGAGCACAACACACTATTTACTTAGTTTCTTCTCATATTTTTAAAGCAACTTTGCTCTTTAGCAAAAGTAGTATAAACCCATCAATCTCAAAACCAAGGTTTAGATTTATATACCATCCCTTTTTTAGTTATCTCAAGTCAGCAATTTCAGGATCTGTTCATTTTTTTTTCAATAAAATAAATAATGTGGGCGCCTGGGTGGCTCAGTTGGTTAAGCGACTGCCTTCGGCTCAGGTCATGATCCTGGAGTCCCGGGATCGAGTCCCGCATCGGGCTCCCTGCTCGGCGGGGAGTCTGCTTCTCCCTCTGCCCTCTTCCCTCTCGTGCTCTCTGTCTCTCATTCTCTCTCTCTCAAATAAAGAAATAAAATCTTAATAAATAAATAAATAAATAAATAAATAAATAAATAAATAATGTAACAAATGATCTAGTCTTTTTCCTATAAAATAAAATATTTAACAAAAAGCACTGACATTGCCTAAGCAGCAGTTTCCGCCAATTTAAAATTTCAGTCTTTGGAATCAGCGATGAATGAAAGATAAGACGAACCATGAGAGACTATGGAGTCCGAGAAACAAACTGAGGGTTCTAGAGGGGAGGGGGGTGGGGGAATGGGTCAGCCTGGTGATG
>NC_138385.1:6853141-6868676 GCF_054177405.1 Leptonychotes weddellii | reverse complement strand
GGTGATGGGTATCAAAGAGGACATGTATTGAATGGAGCACTGGATGTTATACGCAAACAATGCATCATGGAACACTACATCAAAAACTAATGATGTAATGTATGGTGATTAACATAACATAATAAAATAAAATTTTAAAAAAAAGAAACAATTGTTGACGAGGATGTGGAAAAAAAAGAAACCCTCTTGCACTCTTGGTGGGAATGCAAACTGGTGCACCCACTGTAGAAAACAGTATGGAGTTTCCTCAAAGAGTTAAAGATAGAACTATGCTATGATCTAGGTATCACACTACTGGATATCTACCCCCAAAATACAAAAACACTAATTAAAAGGGCTCCATGTGTCCCAGTGTTTATAGCAGCATCATCAGCAATAGCCAAGTTATGGAAAGAGCCCAAATGTCCACTGAATGATGAATGGATAAAGAAGAGATGGTATACACCATATAAACTTCATGAGATCAAGAACTTTTCACAACCATATTCTCAATATCTGTGGAATGAATAAATAAATCCAGATGTTCCTTGCAGTACTTCTGAGAAAAAAAAGAAGAGATGGTATATGTATACAGTAGAATATTACTCAGCCATAAAAAGAATGAAATCTTGCATTTGCAACAGCATGGATGGATCTAGAGGATATAATGTTAAGTGAAATAAGTCAATCAGAGAGAAACAAATACCATATGATCTCCCTCATATGTGGAATTTAAGAAAAAACAAATGAACAAAGAAAAAAAGACAAAACAAAAACAGACTCTTAACTATAGAGAGCAAACTGATGGTTACCAGAGAGGAGGTGGATAGGGGAATGGGTGAAATAGGTGATGGGAATTAAGGAGTGCCCTGATGAGCAGAAGGTGATGTATGGAAGTGCTGAATCACTGTATTGTACACCTGAAACTAATATAACACTCTGTTAACTACACAGGAATTAAAATTTTTTGAATGCCTAAACATTTGGAAATTCAACAATATACTTCTGAATAACAGAGAGATCAAAGAAGAAATCACAAAGCAAATTATAAACTACTTGGACTTGAACAATAATAAATTCATAACACATCAGAATTTAGGAATGAGCTAAAGCAATGATTAAAGGAAAAAATGTACCTATAAATGCACATATTAAAGAGGAAGAAAAGTTTCATTTTTAGTGATCTAAGTTTCCACCATGAAGAGCTAGAAAAAGAAGAAAAACTGATCCTAAAGTAAGTTGAAGGAAGGAAACTACAAAGAGTGAAAAGTCAATAAAATAAAAAATAGACAAAAAATAGAGGAAGTCAAAAAGTAAAACTTTGGTCTCTGAAAAGGCTGATTTAAAAATTCTGAAAAGACTGATTAAAAATTGATAAATTCCTGGCAAGACTGATCCAGAATAAAAAAGGGAAAACAGAAACCAATATTAGGAATGAAAGAGGGAAAATTATTACAGATCACAGAGATGTTAAAATGAAAATAAGGAAATATTATAAACAATTTCATGCCACTAAATTAAGTAACTTAAATGGACAACATTCTTTTGAGAATACAACTTACCAAAACCTGATAAAGAAGAAATAAAAATATACATAACACTGTATCTGTTAAAAAAAAAAATATGGTACTTCTCTGGCCAAGATGGAATAACAGAGACTGGAATTACCTTGCCATTTGAGACAACAAATAAAAGCCAAAAAATATTGTATGAAACAATGGTTTTCAAGATGATAATCAATGGGGGCGCCTGGGTGGCTCAGTCGGTTAAGCGTCTGCCTTCGGCTCAGGTCATGATCCCAGGGTCCTGGGATCGAGCCCCGCATTGGCCTCCTTGCTCGGCAGGGAAGCCTGCTTCTCCCTCTCCCACTCTCCCTGCTTGTGTTCCCTCTCTCACTGTCTCTCTCTCTGTGTCAAATAAATAAATAAAATCTTTAAAAAAAAAAAAAGATGATAATCAATGACAGACAGTGATCTCTGAGAGATAGGAAACAAATGGAGTGAGTCCTATGATTGCCCCAGCTTACTGCCTTGAGAAAATTTCCAGGCCACAGTGCAGGGGGAACCTAGAGGAACCTCTGGGTTGAGGAGCTGAAACTGAGATCACAAGTAGAGCAAGACAGCTACAGTCCAGAGTATAGAGGACTGGAGAGGCCAGAGCGACACAGAAGGAGGAAAGCTAGGGAGCTGCCGGGCATTCGGCAGAATACTCATCAGCACATGCATGTGAAGGAACTACCCAAGGGCATCTTGAAAGGATTAACAGCTCACCGCTCAGGATCAGGAATAACTCAGTTCCCACCACCCAGTCTGGGAGAGTCCTAATTCACAGGGCATTTGCTAGTGCTCAGAAAGGACTTGCCTCTGGGGTGAGGAAAAATTAGCTCTAGACTAAATGCTGCTCAGGTCCTGTTTATAAAATATAAAAGGAAGACCCCAATGGATCAAACTATTTCCAAGAAACAAATAGTTCAGGAGCACAAAAATATTCAGCGTGCAAGAAGGTAAAGTTCACAATGTCTGGCATCCAATTACAGATTACTAGACATGAAAAGAGGCAGGAAAACATGACTTATAATAAGGAGAACAATCAATCATTCAAAACCAACGCATAACTGACCCTGATGTTAGAAATAGCAGATGAGGACATTAAAACAGTTATAACTGTATTCTATATGTTCTGTATGTTCAAGTAAATATATGAAATATAAAGAAAAACTAAAATGTCAGATGAAAGGTAGAAATGAATAGAGATGAAAAAGGTATAAATTTCCAGTTATAAAATGAGTAAGTCACAGGAATGTAATGTACAGCATGGTGGCTATAGTTAATAATATTGTCTCGCATATTTAAAAATAGG
Source organism: Leptonychotes weddellii (assembly GCF_054177405.1). NCBI lineage: Eukaryota > Metazoa > Chordata > Mammalia > Carnivora > Phocidae > Leptonychotes > Leptonychotes weddellii. Next base: position 6,865,838 of record NC_138385.1, on the reverse strand, counting down.
TAGGAGAGTGGATCTTGAAATTTCTCATCATGAGAAAAAAATTGTAACTATGTATGGTGATGGATGTTAACTGGACTTACTGTGGTGATCATTTCACAATATATACAAATACTGAATCATTACATTGCATACCTGAAACTAATATAAGATTATATTAATTATACCTCAATTTTTAAAAAGTTAAAAGTGTATTCTATATGTTCTAAAAGTTAAGTAAATACAAGAAATATAAAGAAAAATTATAATGTCAGAGATGAAAAATACACCAGATGGAAATAAAGGTATATTGACATTGTAGGAGGAAAAAATGGTGAACTAAGGATGAGATATCCAGGAAGAATGATTTTTAAGAGATTTATTAAGATATCTTTGTAAAATATGGAATCTGACACATGAAAGTACTCAAAAATTATTTATTATTATTATTATTATTATTATTATTTAGAGTGTTTGGGTCCAGAAAGATGGGATGAATTTTATGATATGTCTTGGCTTTAGTAGAGAAATGAGGTGCTAGATGGGGACACCAAGGGAGGAGAACAATCCCATGAATTGGTCAACATGGAAGGGGTTCCATTAAAGTAAATTTTTTGTAGCAGGAGGATACCTACAACTCCCAGGATGCAGGAGCAGATCCAGCTGTGAAACAGGGAAAATTAAGGATGACAATAATTTCATTATTTTTTAAAATTACTTTTATAAGTAGACCCCTGAGGAGCCAAAATTTATTTCAGTACCAGGAAAAAGGTTTTAGACATTAATGCTGCCCAGCAATTCAATGGGTGATCTTTTGAGGAATTATTTAATCAAATGCTGATAAAGATTAGAGAGACATACACAGAGGAAACTGTTTTATGAGGTGAAAATTATGAACTGTCCACATTCATCCAAGTTATACCTCTTGCCTGATTACAAGTCGTACGTCTACATAAAGGATATAGAAAAATTCCTGGGGGCAACCACATTAACTCAACAAACAACCATTTAGTATCAAGTCCTATGTAAAATACAAAGATGAATCAGACATGGCCCCAGTATCCAAGGAGTTTATGAATCGAACTATGACATAATATTATCTGATATCAATCCCCAGAGTTATTTTTATATCATGCATTCATTCTATTAATTATATTTTACCCGGTCTCCAGAGCTTTGAATGGATGTCTTCATATATATTTACTGCAGTGTATGAAATCATTTTCTGGCATGACATAAGAAACTCTGTTTAAATCCAAAGGACATGGGAGTGCATTGGTGTATAGACCTTATGTTATCTATGAGATAGAATTGCTAGTTTGCAAGTGTTTAAAAATATCTCCATTAGCTTTCTAAGGGATGGAATCTGATATTTCATGATTGGCACGTGATTCATCTTTAGCATGAGAAAATAGGTTGGAGTGGTAGCCAGACAAACAAAAAGAGGCACTCATTGAAAAGCCACGGGAATAGCACAGATATCATCTGCCATCCGTACTGAGACACGCAGAATAGATCCAGTCCGCATTCCTGAGATTCTCTAAATCTATTAGAGGATTGTTACAACTAGTGGATTTTTTAGTTTGCATCAACACATAAAAGCCTTTTTTTGGAACTTGAGACAAAGTTGAATTTATCGAAATTCCCAAAACCTTTTTCTAAAGGTTGCCAGTAATTTGAAATAAAATTTTTTGTGCAATCCCCTTTCCTGAAGCAGTATGGTTGTGTATGCAAGTATGTGATTAAGATCAACCTCTACCTAGATTATTGAGTAAGTCATGCTATTAATATAAAGCAAGGAAGTAGCAAGAGAAGGACTAGTTCAGGTTAGTAAGTCATGTAAACTGGGGTGCCAGCCTAACTCCATTTAATCCCAGTCTACTCATTTCTTAGCTTATATGACATTGTGCAAGTTACTTTGTCTCGATTTCCTCATTTGTAAAACAGGGAAATAATGGTCTCTACCTTATAACATGGTAGTGAGGATTAAATCACACAATTCGTGTAATCATTTAGTATAGTGCCTGGCACACAATATGAATGCAATAAATGGTAGTCACTACTGGTATTATTTCCTCCAGGAGATATCTCACCATAAGCAAATAATTACTCAGGTTATAGGAGTCTTTGTGGCCCTCACTATTCTTCTGGCCCATGATTGTTCACACAGAGGCTCAACTTAGAAAGGGAGGCCCATTTTAACTCTGTAATTTGACTTTCCCTGGTGTTATTACAATGGCAGTGATGGCATTTTCTACTTCTGGAATGGTGATTTGTGGTAGTTCCTGTCTTCTTGATAGATTCCAGCTGCTGGTTGGAGCATATCCTGCTGTGGATATTAAAACAGCAAAACACTAAGGTCTATTTTGATATGAAGGTTAGGGAGCAATGTGACTTTTTATTTAGCAATATAATAACGTTTTTTTCTTTTGTTCCCTTAATGTGTGCACAGTTTCATATAGAGATCATTGAGTAAGGAAGTAGTTGTATAAATAGCTCTAAATCAAATCAACAAATATTTACAAAACATCTACTATCCTAGGTGTTGTTGAGAATGCATAGATGTATGAGGCATCCCTTAGGGAGCTAATGATCTGGTTGGAGAGAGATAAGAGATCTAAGGATTTATAGAAATTTAAGTAAGTAACAAATATTGAAGCTACAGTGTCAGCAACAAGATAAATATTTCTAGCACACAGGGAACCTGGAATTGGCTCTTATAAGAACTATGTGGCAGGGTGCCTGGGTGGTGCAGTCAGTTAAGCATCTGACTCTTGATTTCAGCTCAGGTCATTATCTCAGCGTTCTGAGATCAAGCCCTGTGTGGGGCTCCATGCTGGGTGTGGAGCCTGCTTAAGATTCTCTCTCTCCCTCTGCCTCTCCCCCACCCTCCCTCTCTTAAAAAAAAAAAGAAGAAGAAGAAGAACTATGTGCCTAGAGGAGGAGAATGAATCTTCAAGTATGGAGATATATGAGAATAAACATACAAGCAAATAGGAAGTGTAATCATTTAGCTGAATGGAATCTAAGGGTGAGATTGTGAAGGATCTTTCATGTCAGGGTAAGGAGTGTGAGCTTCGTGCCTATGATTGAAGGAATAGGAGGAAAGTGAAAATTAGAAAAAAAATTATTTGAGCCCAATTGCAGGACTGGAAAAAAGAAAGGCAAGAATCAGGTTTACCAGCGTTGAGGTTATCAAAGCAACCCGAGGCCACTGGAAGAGAAGAGTGAGGTTGCAGTGGAAGAATCAACAAGGTTTAGTGACTAATTGGGTGGGGGTGGCAAAGAAAAAGAATGAGACAAAATTCCTGATTTTTGGAGCTGGGAAGATGTTGAGACATTTCAAATAACTCAGGAATTTAGACAGCTTGAGCTGTTTGGGATTTTGGTTTTTGTTTTTTAGAAGATCAACAGTTGAGTTGCTGTCATATTCATATGATACAATAATTGGAAGTAGGGGCGCCTGGGTGGCTCAGTCGGTTAAGCATCTGCCTTCGGCTCAGGTCATGAGCCCCGCGTCAGGCTCCCTGCTCAGCGGGGAGCCTGCTTCTCCTTCTCCCTCTGCTCTTCCCCCTGCTTGTGCTCACTCCCGTGTTCGCTCGCTCTCTGTCAAATAAATAAATAAAATCTTTAAAAAATAATTGGAAGTAGACAACTTATGAGACAGTAGAACTTGAAAAGTTACCCTGGGTGGTGGCATTTGGAAACATGAGAGTGATGGAACTAAGCAAAGGGAGAGAAGAGTCTCTGGATAAAGACCAAACCTTGGGCAATGTCCACAACTTAGAAGAACTGGCAGAGGAAAGAGCTGCCGTCAAGCATTGTGGTTTAGGAATATGCTCAGCCAGTTTACATTTTCTGCTTGATTACTAGAAGTCCAAAATTTGGTGCCAAAATAGAATACCTGCCTTATCCCAAATAGCTGATACATCCCTCTCATATCTAATGATTTCAGATTTCTTTTTTTTTAGCTTTATCTAATCTTCTTTCACCTGCAGCTCTGTATTTCAAATTGACACATATCTTTTCTGACGAGAGAATATAAATGACAGATGAAGAAAAATAACGTAAAACCATGGAGGAGACAACTCAAAAAAGGTGAAATCTCTAATAGTTTCAGATGCCATAGGCACACGGGGTAGGATTAAAAGGAAGCATTGCATTTTGCCAATTAGGAAACTATGTGAGTTGAGAAGTAAATAAAATGTTTGAAAAGCTTGGGGTTGGGGTGAGAATGCCAAAGGAGAAGGGTAAAGCATGTGATAGGGAATCAAAAATATATGAATAAAACACCATAGGGAACGTTACATATGAAGATATCGTGGGAGTTCTACCTTAAAAATCATGTTTTCATAACATTGAATGTTTGCACATTGCCCCACACCCATGAAGTAGGCATCTGGTCCCCTAGTTGCATTTGTGACAAGGACTGCTATGAGGATAGATTGAGAACTACAGATACAGGAGGAAAAACCACCTTTTCCACCTGCTGTTTGTGTTCTTAAGATGGGCCAAACAGCACAGCATAGGGAATATAATCAATGACATTGTGATAGCATTGTATGGTGACAGATGGTAGCTACACTTGTGGTGAATATAGCATAACCTATAGAGAAGTTGAATCATTATGTTGTACACCTGAAACTAATGTAACATTGTGTGTCAACTATATTCAAATAAAAAACATTTTTTAAAAGGTGAGCCAAACAGAAAAATTGGCAGGGCCCAATTTTCATGCATCTGCAGGGCCCAAACACATAGGTAGAAGGCTGTCTAGAGGGAACCTGAATGCTTCTTCCAAACACTACCACCTAAAGCTTCACTGGAAACAAAAAGAATGGTATTACAAAGACATGTGATAGTACAAGACAAAACTGGACAGGAAAATCCTTTTGGCTTTGGCCTCATTGGCAATAACCAGAATGACTGGCTTAAAGAGACACATAAACCAAAGGAACAGAATCAAGAGCACAGAAATAAGCTCCCACATGTATGCTTAACTAATATTTGACAAGAGGGCCAAGAATACTCAATGGGAAAAGTGCAGTCTTTTCAATAATCTTTTCATGATAAAAACTCAATAAATTTTTTGGATATGACACCAAAAGCACAAACAACAAAAACAAAATAAATAAGTGGTATATGTCAAACTAAACAGCTTCTGCATAGCAAAAGAAATGATCCACAAAATGAAAAGACAAGTTACAGAATGGGAGAAAATATTTGCAAATCATATATCTGGTAAGACCTTATATCCAAATTTGTAAAGAATTCTTACAACTCAATGGCAATTACTATTACTAATAATCAACTTAAAGTGGGCAGGGGACACGAATAGACATTTTTCCAAATGGCCAACAGATACATGGAAAGGTGCTTGACACCACTAATCATCAGGACAATGCAAATCAAAACTACAATAAAATATCACCTCATACCTGTTAGAATGGCTGTTATTTTTTTAAAAAAGACAAGAAACAACAAGCATTGCTGAGGGTATGGAGAAAAAAGAACCCTTGTTCAGAGTTCCTGGGAATGTAATTTGTGCAGCCACTATGGAAAACAGTATGGAGGTTCCTCAAAAAATTACATTAGGACAACTATATGATCCAGCAGTCCCACTTCTGGGTATATATCCAAAGAAAATGAAATCAGGATCTCGAACAGATATGTGAACTCCCATGTTCACTGAAGCATTATTCATAATAACCAAGACATGAAAACAACTTATGTGTCTGTCTATGGATGCATTGATAAAGCAGAGGTGATATTTCACCCCTCAATGCCTTTGTATGTGCTTCATTTTCTATCCGCAGTGTCCTTTAGAGTAGAGAAAAACTGGGAGAATGTTGATTCTATTCTCATAAATAAGGAAGTCTTGAAGGAGAGTTGGCTTAGAAGTGAGTTCAGATGATACCTTCCATCTGGGTTGTGTTGAATTTGACATCTGATTGCAATATCCTAAGAGGTGATATCCTCTTACCACCAATTAGCTCAATTTCTGCCAAGATAATTGAACCACATTCTCTCTAAGTCAGGCTATTTCAGCCATCTTACCAACTAAATGGGATGAACTCTGTATCCACAAAATGAAACTATATCATAAAGATTTGGCTTATGCCCTTTTCCACTTATTTCTGGTCATAAAAAAATCCTTCCTAGTTTAGAAAATCTAATTACAAATATCTTTGTAACTGTTAAGTTATGAATATGTCATCAGATGGTTTGCATGCCAACATAGAATAGAAAAAGTCAAAGAATGCATGGTTCTTGCCCTTAATGAATTTATATCTAAAATTTAAAAGTTTTCATGGGGGATCTTTTTGGGTCACCAATCTCTTGGAGAATATCATAGAAGTTATGGATTTTCATTTTTTTAAATGTACATTTATATACAAAATTGTACACATAAATTTAGGGGAGATTGTGAGAACCCTGGTGTCTATATTTTGACTTTTTGAGAGTCCATATGCCTGGATGAATCATCCTTGTGAAGGGAAGTTAAATAGTTCTATGTTCCACTCAAAATAGCTCTGTAAGCCTCATTTTTTAATCTGTAAAATAACATAATATGGCCCACTTTGTGAGATAATTATGATAATTTGAGATAATGTGTGTAAATAATTTCTTATGTTGTTGTTCTTATTACAATTTACAAACCTCATACCTTTCCAGTCTTTGTGGATCCATCAATAGTACGGTACCTTTGGATGTTGTTAATCCTAAAATAAAAGATATCTATAATTATGCATTGTGTAAGTTTCATAAGAATCACATATTTTAAACAAATATAGTTATAAATTATATAATCATATCCTGCTAGAGAACAACACTGGGAAAGACATGTTATTTACTGTCTGACACAGGCATAATTTGAACTGTTTTTAACATCTCTTTTTGAACTGACTTTTTTTAAAGATTTTATTTATTTATTTATTTGAGAGTCAGAGAGAGAGTATGAGCAGGAGGAGGGGCAGAGGGAGAGAGAAAGCAGACTCGCCACTGAGCAGGGAGCCCAACGTAGGCTCAATCCCAGGACTCCAAGATCATGACCTGAGCTGAAGGCAGATGCTTAACCAACTGAGCCACCCAGGCGCCCATCTTTTGTACTGACTTCTTAAAGTAATGATCCCCAAATTCCTATAGAAGTTGCAGGTAAAGTGACATGGTGATACAGAGATGATTCTTCTAAATTTTGAAAATCCTCCTGAAATATTGCATGTGTTTATTCACAGAAGTTCATTTTTGTTCTGTTTTGATATTTATAAATATGTTTTTGCATCACATTGTATAGACTCTGCTTTGTAAGCTCAGCAACAGCCTTTGGACAAAACAATTCAGTAAGGACCTGACCTAACAGAAACATTGATTTCTTTTTTTCCTCCACTATAAGAGTCAAGAGAGCTTATCAACTTATCTAAATAAAGCAACGTAGATGACACCAATGAATATCACAGTAATCATAATTGAAGAACTTCTGTGTGTTTCTCTATAAAGGAATGATATAGAGAAAGCTAATGTCATTTTTTTTCAAGTCCTAGGAACATCATGAAACTGCGTGATTCAGATGGAACATATGTCCTTTAGTACTGAGGCAAACAGAATACATTAATGACAGATTTTGACTTTGAATTTTCAGGGATTTAAAAGTCTCAGAATAATATCTTGTATTTTTCCATTCTCAGTCTATCAAAACGTGTTATAATAATAATGGTTCAGATAGATAATAGTGTTCGAAAACCATATATTTGATGCTCAGAAAAAAATTATATCTCACAGATATTTATCAGTGCTGTTTTGTGTGTTTGTTTTTAAATGTAGCTTAACAACTCAGTGTGTGTGTGTGTGTGTGTGTATGGAAAGAGGTTTTGGGTAGCAATATTGAATTGTATTAAATTTTCAGTATGAAAATATAATATCCACACCACATATTCTCTGTAGGATTCCAATTATGGAGTCCCTTCAACATCAAATATAGATTGTAAGAATCCAGTGCTGGGATCTGAATTGTCTACTCTGCAGCCAATAGCTAAAAGCATCTAAATTAATCATTTTGAAGGGCAAAAGAGCTAACCCTAACAGTATAAGCCCTAGAACTACTCTAATCCCTCTCTATTTTTTTTTTCTTTCTCTCAGAATCAGATTCTGAAGATCATCTGCTTCATTTTTAGTGCCTAGAGATTAAGTAGAAATATACATGGCAGGGCTTTATTTCACAGAGGGTTATAGACTTAGGACATGGAAGGCTGTTGAGAATAAAATGCATAAAAATAAAAACCATTCTTCAAACAACCTTCTTAGAACGGACATGTGAGATTACATGCATCTGTATCTCGAGGAAACAAATAATGTTTTGTTTTCAATAATGAAAGAGTTCGTTTGGTGTTCTTAGTCTGATTGAGAGGTCAAAACGCCTTGCCCTCAGCTTGAAAGTGTGTTGTTTGACCTACATAGCTAATGTTTTAGGAAGTAACATCTAACGATCCAGAAATTTCACATAAAAATCCAAATTTTTTGCATCTCTTGAAAAATAAGAATATTTGGCAATGCTGGAAGAACATTCCCATGTAGTATTGATTAGGGAAAGCTATGCCAATGCCAACTGCCCTTTAAATGGGGGCATGCATTATCTCTTCCTTGCTCCCTTCACTTGCCTGCTCCATGCATTTATATTACCTGCTCAGCCTCTGTAAGCATTTCAGTTTGGGAGACCCTTGTCCAAATATTCTACAAGTTAATATGCAAGCATCTGTATTTTAGCACTTCCTGGAAATAAAACATTTAAAATCCACCTATTAAATCCCAGGACCCAGACTATAAAAATTCACCTCTGTCTCTTAAGGGAGAAGCAGTTCCCTCAATGGAGCAATGACCTCTGGGAAATTAATCTTCCTTGTCCTTCCAGATTGTTTCTGCCTGGCATTTTTAGCTTATTGTCCAATATGAATTAACTCCAAATCCAGTCTCATTTCCAAGGACAGGCTACAGAGGGTCTTCAACCATTCCATAGGGGACTAAGCCTTATTCCAGTGGGTGGTATTTGCTATTTCCATAGTTTTTGCCACTATCTAAAATTAACACAGTAATCGTCACTATCTGAAAGCCAGGTGTAGGTTTATATACATGTTTGTCTCCTCCTCCACTGGAATGTAAGCTCCATGATAGCAAGTATTTGTTTGCTCATCACTGTATCCCCTGCACCTAATATTAGCCTACAGTAACACATAATAGGCACTAGTGATGTGGAATTTATCACATATAGTTGTCCTGGTTGTGTACTGTGCAACACCAGGGGATACCATAGAACAAATGGAGTAATTCAAAGCACAACCTACATAACTGTATGGAAGTTCTGCCAGTCTAGAAACAATCTTACTATCCCAGGCAGGGGATTCGTGGCTTGTATTAGAAAAATGGTGGAGATAGAAATAAGTCATCAGATCCAACATATATACTGGAGCTAGAGCCAACTACCCTTGCTGATGGATGAATAATGATGATGGCGTTAGAGGGATCACTATGTCTATTCCCCATGCTTCCATTAAAGTGACACCCTCAACCTCTTTCCACCCCTTCACTCTTCCTTCCCTTTCACTTGCTGGTCCTCAGGTAAGGAGAAAAGACTTAGCTAATTAATTTAAGAGAGCTAACTGGGCAGACAAGGCTCACTCCCATACTCTTCCAGTCTCTTCCTTAGGATGTACCTGTCTCCAGGGAGGGTGAATTTTGGTCTTCACCCTTGGCCATTGTGTAAGTCTCTATACTGCACATCCATTAGCCTCTCCCAGAAAGCCTGACATTTGAGACGAGTATGTCCACTTCAGAAAGTGAGAGTAAGCCCAGTTAGCCACATCCTCTAACAGATTACTGACCCCTGTCTCTGTTCTCTCTCTCTCTCTCTCTCTCTCTCTGTCTATTTCTCTCTCTGTGTTCAGAACTAAGGAAGGGAAGGCAAGAGAGGTATTATTTACTGTCCTAAATAATGAGAGCTGGAATATTTTGAAAATTAATGTGATGTTGGCTGTTAGCTTCAGACCTGTGGAAATAGCCTAATATAACTAATGTCCTTCTAAAAGTTTTTTTTTCCTTTTCCTTATGAGACAACTAGAGCACTAATTCAACAAATATTTATGGAGTATATACAATGTGCCAGGCATTATAGTAGGTGTTGGGTGGGTATGGAATGTTATAAAATGACCTCATACATCTGTTAGGTTAATAGTTCCTTATTGGAACTATTAATGTTAAGTGTTATGTTACTGCCATCATACCTAACTTCAAAATTTAAATCTGTACACCAATTTAAACTACCTTTCTGTCGCTTCTCCTTGTCATTTTTACCTAGACACAAACTAAAATGCCATGCCAATGTTTTCATTTGGCATTCTTTTATTCCATAAGACAAGATAAACTTGCAAGAATATATTTTTTTCAGTGGAGTCAATAATTGTATTTTTTAATGGTAAAAAATCTATAAACCTTTTTTGTTTTCTCCATTTGGGTCTTGGGCAAAAGCTGCTTAGTATCACATTGTAGATGTCTCAATACTACATTATCCTGCATCCTTGGAAAAAATCCTACTTGGTTCTGAGTAAGTTGTTTAATGTATTGATGAACTTATTTGTTTGTAAACCTTGTGTTTCCCTAAGGTCACATTGATAATGCTTGAAAGGGAGTCAGTTATAACCCATATTTTGTTGATTCTCACCTGCACCTGATCCCACAGTATTTCCAGCTCACTATAATATTCCTTCCTACTAATTTGAAGATTTCCAAATGGTTGTGTGTTTTTTTAAGATTTTGTTTACTTATTTATTTGAGAGAAAGCGTGCACGCAGAGGGGCACAGTGAGAGAGAGAATCTTAAGCAGGCTCCATACCCAGCATGGAGCCCAAGACGGGATTTGATCTCACAACCCTGAGCTATGACCTGAGCTGAAATCAAGAGTTGGACACTTAACCAGCTGAGCCACCCAGGTACCCCAAATGGTTGCAAGTTTTAAGAATCTATCATTTTCTCTGGCTAAGAGTTGTTGCTGTAGACTTTGCTTAGCTCTCTGAAGGCACAGTGTCCAGTTTTCACTACACATGTAAATATCTTTCCATAGGGTAAATCCTTTTAGCTAGGAACTTTAGGATCCTCTCAAAGTCCAAGGTCTTTATAATTGACTCAAACCACCCCAAGGCAGAATCTCTGGGCTACCAGAATACTATAAAGAATCACTATTACTCTTCACTGTGATACATTGCAATATACAACAATATCTAATGATGTGTTTAAATACCAAAGTAGACACCATATCAGTAATAGAGATGATAGGCAACATTTACTGGCCACTTGCTATGTGCCAGATTAGGGAAGTAGAACACAGAAAGGTTAGGTAATATCTGAGATTGGGTTTCTTGGAAACCGTACTTGACGTAAAGATTCAGGTGGATGTTTTTTGGGAATGTGCAGTTCATGCGGAACCTGTATGGTAGGGATGGAAACAAAGCAGGGAATAGGGAAGAGCTGAGGAAGCATGTGGGCTTAGTTACAGTTTAGCTTTGGATTAACCCTTGGGGGTGGTATGTATGGAAGGCCGAGGAGCATAAATATATATAACCACAGAGTTATCCCACCTTGTGACAAGAGGACCACGGGGCTTTTGTAGCCCTCCACCCCCAAAGTCAGTCATTTGCCATCCCCAGAGGTGGAAGGTTAACCTCACAGGCATCTCTTGGCCAGACAGCTCTCATTAGTCAAGAAGAATTCTCAAGAGCAAGTTGCAAGCATAAACCATTAAACCCAGCACTCACAAAGCTTGTGGTTGGGTGTAACCTGCCTGTCATGGGATGAATTGTGTCCTCTCTTCCTCAATTTCATATGTTGAAGCCCTAATCCCTAATATCTAAAAATGTGACCGTATTGGAGATAAGGTTTTTACAGAGGTAATTAAGCTAAAATGAGGTCACTAGGAGGGACCCTAATCCAATATGAGTGGTATCCTTATAAACAGGAGAAATGTGGACACAGGTATGCATAGAAAGAAGACAATATGAAGACACAGGAAGACAGGCATCTACAAGCCAAGGAGAAATGCCTGGAACAGATTCCCTCTCATAGCCCTCAGAAGGAACCAAGCCTGCCGACACCTTGATTTTGGATTTCTGGCCACCAGAACTGGGAGACAACACATTTCTGTGTTTAAGTCACCCAGTCCATAGCAGCTGGTCACAGCAGCCCTAGAAAACTAATAATTACCTAAGATTATACAATAAGTGGCAGAAGCAAGATTAGAATCAATGCATTGGAAAAGTCATCCCGAGACAAGGGGAATCTGTGCACTTACAGCCCCATCCCAGGACACGGCAGAGGGGATTGGAGGGTCAGGGATTTTTTTTTTTAAGATTTTATTTATTTATGGGGCGCCTGGGTGGCTCAGTCGTTAAGCGTCTGCCTTCGGCTCAGGTCATGATCCCAGGGTCCTGGGATCGAGCCCCGCGTCGGGCTCCCTGCTCTGTGGGAAGCCTGCTTCTCTCTCTCCTGCTTCTCCCTCTCCCCCTCCCCCTGCTTGTGTTCCCTCTCTGGCTGTCTCTCTCTCTGTCAAATAAATAAATAAATAAATAAATCTTAAAAAAAAAAAAGATTTTATTTATTTATTTGACAGAGAGAGACACAGCCAGAGAGGGAACCCAAGGAGGGGGAGGGGGAGAGGGAGAAGCAGGCTTCCGGCTGAGCA